>NC_087210.1:76071813-76084313 GCF_015104395.2 Macrobrachium nipponense | reverse complement strand
CTTACGGTAATGTAAATTAAGCATTTTGCTATTTCGGCACTTCATAAACTCCTCTGAGAAGTTAAGACTTAGATTTCGCTTGACTGGGTCTTGGGTATTCAGTTGAATTATTTGAATTTCTGAAAGATCACTCACAAAGACCTCGTTTTTACTCTTTCTATTAAGCTTCTAACAAACCAAAGAGTTGCCGTTTTTATTAACTATCACAAGGCTTACGTATAATTTAAGGTTGTTCGTCCCAGGGTGCAAATGACAGGTAAATGAGAGAGAGAGAGAGAGAGAGAGAGAGAGAGAGAGAGAGAGAGAGAGAGAGAGAGAGAGAGAGAGAGAGAGAGAGAGAGAGAGAGAGAGAGAGAGAGAGAATCACTTTAATGATCATTAGCATGACTGAAATTAAGTTTAGTACACGTGCTAGAATTTTTTTTAATAATGTCGTCTGCGTTTGTAACTCACTTTCATCATTTACCATACAAAAAATGTGTCATCATAAATAAAAATTAATAGTGAATCTCTAGCTCCGACTAGTTTGATATCTGGAATAAAGTCCCATAGTAGCTTTCGTTTTGAATAAATATTCATAAACGCATTACCATCTCTAAAAATGTAATTTATTATTACAACGACTAGTTTGATATCTGGAATAAAGTCCCATAGTAGTTTTCGTTTTGAATAAATATTCATAAACGCAATACCATCTCTAAAATTGTAATTTATTATTACAATGGATGAGATAAAACATCACTGCAGATCAATAAGAAGTCAAGACGCAGGAAAAAAATTCTCTCGAAGGAACAAGGAAGACTTAAACAGCCAGTCATATCAGAGAGCCTAATACCGCCATATTCCTAACAGCTTGTAACATCGCTAATCCTTTCTGTATAATTGGTATTCATCTGAATGGAATCTGGTTTTAACTACCAGTAACAATAACAAAATTTGTATTTTAGATGCATCATCATATAAAAGAGACTGAACCGACACTGGAAAATAAGGCGCAAATGAAAATCATTTTAAGTGTTCCTGCTAGGCACAGCTCCTGGTTTTAGCTCCCCATAGCAATAAAAATTTGGATTCTAATTACATCATATAAAAGCGAATCAACCGACACGCTGTCAAAATAAGGCACAAATGAAAGTCATTTCAAGTATTCCTACTAGACGCAGCACCTGAATTTAACCATTAAATTCCCAGATCTTACTGTGTAGGAATTGCCATTATCTTACCATTAACATTATCCCAGTCTCTGAATCTAAAGTATTTATATGGAATTTCGATATGTGTAGTTAAAGGCATCGGTTTCTCCGATCTACTCCGAAGTCCACCTACTGTGCCACAACCATCTTAATTGGTCCCCCGTTGTCCCTGTTTCGAAAGACATAGTTCTGCTACTAAAAAAAAAGAAAAAAAAGTGAGTAGACACATAATCTTATTAACAGAATAACTAACATTCAAGGTATTCGTATCTATGTCATAATTACTTCCACCTGGGATGTTACGTTTATAGTTCAAGTCGTCCGTGTGTGGGTTTTGTATACGTTTATTATTATTATTATTATTATTATTATTATTATTATTATTATTATTATTATTATTATTATTATTATTATTTTATTAGTAGTAGTAGTAGTAGTAGTAGAGTAGTAGCAGTAGTAGTAGTAATAGTAGTAGTAGTAGTAGTAGTAGTATTATGATTATTATTATTATTACTCAAAAGAATCCGATTCTGAGCCTGAGGGGACATTGACTTTGACTTGAAATTCAAACTTCCTACGAATACAGTGTTCATTTGCAAGAAGTAACTGACGGTAATAAGACCATATAAGGGATAGATTGTTATAAAGAAAAAATTAATTAACAAATAAATAAATAAATAAATAAATAAATAAATAAATAAATAAATAAATAAATAAATAAATAAATAAATAAATAAATAAATAAATAAATAAATAAATAAATAAAAATGTAAGTAAATTATAATAAACATGGAAAATTGCTTTGGGGCAGTAACATGATTATGCATTTGGTCATAAGCATATATTAACGAAAATTGGTGAAAACCTTCCTCTGGTGACCCTACAAGAGATTTAAATTTTGGATGGCACGAAAGAAGCTCTAGAGAAATTTTGCGAAAGGAACCAAGCCAAATTTTCGTCGATCTGAACCAAAACCTTTTTTTTACTGGAGGGAGACTCCAGATGAATATCACCGTCAAATTACATCAAAATCTGTTGCACCGTAGCAGAGATATTATGTTAAAACACAGTTACTTACAAAGTCAAATGTCTAGTAAGGGTTGTCACAGGAAAAGTTATGAGCTCCCTATGGGATTTCAACCAACTGATTAGTTTCTGATGTAAATTAGTCGATTTCTTGCCATGCGAGTTAATAAAAGCTTTCTAAATCATTATAGAGACAAATGAAAACTAATCCGAAGTTCCTGCAATAATGTTTGTAGATAAATCTGATATCTATTTACGCACAGCTGAGTTCCGTGTGTAGAGATTTTCGGTCCATGATTGCCTTGGCTAGTTGCCATCGATTTCTTCATAGCTCTGCTCTCAAAGAGGGAACGAAGAGCAAGGCATTTCCTTCTGTAACTGACCGAGTCATATATCTATTTTTTTTTTTTTTTTTTTTTTTCAAATAAGGCTAAAGGCACAACAAATTTCTAACGCCCTCCCTTCAAAGTTCATTTGTGCAAGACCAAATATTATGGCAGAGACTCAAATAGTATTAAGCAAATTTAGTTATGGGTTGTAAAAAAAATTTAAATAAAGATAAGTTCAGCTTATCGTGGGAATACACTAAATCTTCTAATACTTCTAAGTTTCCTTTTTAAAATCAACGGAATAAACAGCATTACCACCTATTAAAACTCAAGATATGCTGTAACTCATAATTCCGTTTTACGTAAATATAAGCGTGCATCCTAATTAATCTGTAAGTGGTTTTATTCTTTGTTTGTCATCTGGACGTAGACAGCAAAAATATAGTTAAATCATACGGATAGATAGATAGATAGATAGATAGATAGATAGATAGATAGATAGATAGATTAATTGATTGATTGATTGATAGATCGACAGATAGATAGATAGATAGATAGATAGATAGATAGATAAGATATGTGCGTATGTGTGTGACCACAAGCGAGCGTGTGTGTAATCAGAGAGAGAGAGAGAGAGAGAGAGAACGCCAATCGGAATTTCGTAACAAATGGCCCCCCGAACGTCTTCCTGATGTCTTCCAGAAAATAGCCATTTCCTTCGTCATTCAACAGGAAAGGAAACAGGTACCGAATCCCACATCTGCGGGGGCCATAGAATACCAATGGGACGGCATAACTCTAACATTCCGAGGAAGGCAGCTGGCGAAAATCACTGTATATCAAGTTCTTAAGTGAAAAAGCGAAGTCATAAAATCAGGAGAGAGGAGTTATACGACCTGATGCGAACGAATTTTTGCTATGTGAAATCTCTTACGCGGATATATAGGTGTACTTACGTGGGTACATACAGACGAAGGCTGTAATTACACAGACGTATAGGTATACTTACGTGGGTACATACAGGCGAAGACTGTAATTACACTGGCATATAGGTATACTTACGCGGGTACATACAGGCGAAGACTGTAATTACATGGGTACATACAGACGAAGACTGTAATTGCACAGACATATAGGTATACTTACGTGGGTACATACAGACGAAGACTGTAATTACGTGGGTACATACAGACGAAGGCTGTAATTACACAGACGTATAGGTATACTTACGTGGGTACATACAGGCGAAGACTGTAATTACGTGGGTACATACAGACGAAGGCTGTAATTACACTGGCATATAGGTATACTTACGCGGGTACATACAGACGAAGACTGTAATTACACAGACATATAGGTATACTTAAGTGGGTACATACAGACGAATACTGTAATTGCACAGACGTATAGGTATACTTACGTGGGTACCTACAGACGAAGACTAATTACACAGACATATAGGTATACTTACGTGGGTACATACAGACGAAGACTGTAATTGCACAGACATACAGGTATAATTACGTGGGTATATACAGAAGAAGACTGTAATAGTCCCTATCTATCTCTCTATCTATTTTTCCCCTCTATCTATCTGTATTCAGTATCAAACGGATTGTTTTTTTTTTTTATAAATAACGGGTTTTACAAAAACTCTCCTGGATGCTATTCAAGATAAGTCTTATGATTAAGCCTCTGTATATTGCATTCAAATGAGATATGACTCCAGTATGTTTTTGGTGCGTTTAATTTAGTTATATATTATTAATAATAAAATGTAAAATTTTTTCATATCTTATTAAAGATTTCATTTTTACGTAATCACGAACAAGTTGTAGACATACCATAAAAAAAGGTGGATGGTGGTTAGTTAGTTAAGATTATTTGTGATTATTTGGAAGTAAATTGGCCTTATGTCTTACTCAAAAGTAGTCCGTAAGCGTATTAAGGAACTAAAAGGGTTAAGAGGCCTATTGTGAACCTATGAACTCTGTTTTCCAAAGATATCTCAAAATCAATGAATGTCTCTATTTCATCAATCTAACTTTAATTTCGAGTTGCAAAAACCAGTGTTTCAATTGTGGAGAAAAGGATACGTAACAACAAATGCATTATTATCATTTTTATCAGTATAATGTGTAGGAAAATAACACTATTATAATTATCATTTATTTATCACATTCTATCCAGGCAGGTAGTTTACAGTTTTGAGGTTCTAGGTTGTATCCTGCTTTCTTTAGGACACTGTATATTATATTATTATTATTATTATTATTATTATTATTATTATTATTATTATTATTATTATTATTATTATTATTATTATTATTATTATCATTTCCTCAGAGGCATTCATAGGGATATCAGGTTCCTATCAAAAAGTTCCACCAGCAGAAATGGAACGTAACCCCTTGATATCATAATAGGAATAATCGTCATATTTTTATTTTATTTTTTCTTTAAATACTTTCGCTATAGTCTCTTTCATCTTGCCTGGTCCGCTGGTACGGTCGCCAGTGTCGTGACGCGCCTCTCAGATGTTGCAAGTTCGCGCCTCCCCCGAAGGCGATGTGAATAAATCACTGGACCTGTATCATGATCAGTTACTGCCGCAATGTGGAGTCTGCGGTGGGAGGTTGAAACCAACATTCTTTGGAAGCTTGAATTTCAAGTCAATGACCCGAGTGTGCTTGTTTCGTGGGATAGGTTTCATCTACCGAAATAATAATAATAATAATAATCAAATACAGTATAACTCGATTCGCCATGGCAATCTAGCCGTGAGTGAGGCATCTACTTATGATTTCAGGGTAATGTAATTAATCAAATATAAAAAACTCTCTATTTTCAAGCATAAACAACGATGGGGGCAATTGTCATCCTAAGTAAAGGAGAGATTCAGGTAAATGAACTAGACCCTGTTTTTTTCCATCTGTCCATCCGCCTGTGGTGTTTTCGTATGGTAACACTGCGTCCCGGGCTTTAGATAGTTACATTCAGCTTACATTCAACAATAATAACAATATCCTATTTCGAATATTAACAGTGTAATTCGCATACAGTAAATTATTAAAACACTTTTCAGTTGCAAATGTACACCCAGATATCCTTTTATTTACCTAAAACTTACACATAGCGTAACAATCTAAAGCCCGGGACGCAGTGTTACCATACCCAAACAACACTGGCGGGTGGACAGATTTTTTTCTTGTTATCCGAATCCAGGACTGTGATGCTATGCATTTAGCGCTCGATAGGTGTTGGATTCAGAGGTAAACTGTTCAAATCTGACACCAACGCCGCTGTCAAGTGCTTCCTGAAGAGTCATTTTTTTTTTTTTTTTTTTTTTTTTTTTTCGTTTTTTTTTTTTTTTTTTTTTACAGCCGAAGACTTGGAATGAAAGGTGATAAAAGCCTAGTTGCTGTGAGAATCAAGTCACAATCAATTTCAGAGAAAGAAGAAAGACGGACAGACGGACATGCTGACAGGAAGACAAAGGCAGAGGACGTATTATCCTGGGGAACAAACGTCTGCCATTGAAACTGTAGAAAAACGGCCTTATACTACCCATAAGAAAAGTTCTCTCTTTTTATAACTACTGACCAACTATTACGCTAGAAAAAATTATATATTATATATATATCAGTCTATATATAATGATATATATATATATATATATATATCATGTATGAGTATATAAAATAGTTATATATATATATATAGATATCCTATATATATATACTATATATATATATATATATAGTATTATATATATAATGTATTATATATATATATATATATATATATATATATATATATCATATATATATATTTATATATATATCTATGATATATATATATCTATATACATATATATAGATATATATATATATATATTATATATGGTATATATATATAAATATATATAATATATATATATGTATTGTATATATATATATATACTATCTATATAATATATATATATATATATATCAGGTGTATATAAATACACACACACACACACACACACATATATATATATATAGCCAAACAGACGGACCCCCAAGAAAAAAACCTTCTAGAGGCGTAAGAAGGAGGAGGAGGAGGAGGACCGGGAAGTAGGAGGAGGGGTGTAGGGGAGACGCCTAGGGCCAGGGATCGCTCCTCCCAAGGGCATCTTCCTTACTCATTCGCCACCAGTAGGTGATGGCCGCTTTACCAGTCAATAACTTTGCGCACACACGTCAGGACGCCACGAAATTGGCCCATAACCCACAGCTGTGACATCTACACTGAGCCTTTCCCCTTATCTCCCTGGAAGGAAAAAAAAAAAAAAAATAAAAGTCCCAGTCACCCCACTAAAAAGGAAAGAGAGAGAGAAAGAGAGAGAATAGAAAAATCTCATTATGAGGTTCCAGATATTCGCTTCGGAGCTCATTCTTTGAGTTTAACTACCTTCTAGTGCAGTGGAGGACACACTTCTGTTTTATCAAGAGAGTATACAAAGTCCTGCATAGTAATGATGATGATAATTGTATTTCATCATTATGATATACAAAGGTTTAATCATCGAAAGGATTTCTAAGGCAATACTCATTATCTTCATGAAGGTGATAGTAAAATCGTTTGGTCACTTTGCACCAAATTGGAGCTTTTGACCAGAAATTTGGTAGTTAATAGGAATGAACAATGGTGCTCTCTCTCTCTCTCTCTCTCTCTCTCTCTCTCTCTCTACTTCTCTCTCTCTCTCTCTAGTATATATATATATATATATATATATATATATATATACATATATATATATATATAGATAAATATATATATATAGTATATATATAGTATATATATATATATACATATAAATATCATGCACTTTTGTGGAAGTTGCTTTTCTGTATTGAAAACATTAGCTATAGAAATTAATAGAAGAGACATTTTCCAGACTTTCTTTTTAGACGTTGAAAGAAATAAGCTAGGATTTTTCATGAAAAAAAAATATATAAAGATGTTAAAGGATGCCACAAAGAACGAAGTTAAGGAACGAGTCTTGATTATTTCCCTTATCAGTACAACCACAAGCATAAAAAAAATAATTTCAAAGCTTGTCCGAGACTCCCAGAAAAAAAACTAGAACACCTTTTGAGACAATGTAATTAACAAATATAATTTTAATCAGGGAGTAAGCTAATGCTTCCTTCCTACTGAAAACGTATTCCTCAAATCATAGATAATAGAATCTAAATCTCATGTTGTATAAACAAATTGATTGTCAAGTACTCCAGAGGTACTCCATAACTGAACTCGAAAACAATTAACAAAAAATTGCACATTCTGTACAGCGTATAATCAAGGCTACCAAAAATACATCTATCTTTTGGTGGTCTCGATGTAATGCTCTATAAGCCGCGGCCCATGAAACTTTAACCACTGCCCGGTGGTGGCCTGACCTATATCGTTGCCAGATGCACGATTATGGCAAAGTTTAACCTTAAATAGAATAAAAACTTCTGAGACTAGAGGGCTGCAATCTGGTACGTTTGATGATTGTAGGGTGGATGATCAACATAGCAATCTACAGCAATATAGCTCAAGAAATTTTTAAGATCTGAGGGCGGATAGAAAAAGTGCGGACGGACAAACAAAGCCGGCACAATAGTTTTCTTTTCAGAAAACTAATATCCGGAAATGTTGATATCAAAACTTTGCTTTTAATTCGTTTTTTTTTCTAAACTTACATCCAACCTAGATAGAGCGACGAGTCAATTTCACTAATCACAAATAGAAAAAGGAATGACGGATAAAGAAAGGGAGAAAATTGAAAAGATAAAAATAAGAAAAAGTTATTTCTTTGTTTCTAAACTTATATCCAACCTAAATAGACTGACGAGTCAGTTTCACTAATCACTAATCGAATAGGGAAATGGAGGGAAGGATAAAGAAAGGGAGAAAATTGAAAAGATGAAAATAAGAAAAAGTAAAGCCATTAGGCGACATTTGTTTCAGAGCCAGCACACGAGGGAAAGGAAATGGTAGTAATATCTAACATATTGCCAGCGTCTACGGAGAGGACCCAGAAAATATTAAGTTTCCTACAAAGCGGTTATCGTCTTCTTCTTTATCTTTTGTTTTGTTCCAGCTTATTCTTCTTTCAATATCTGTAAGAAGCATCGTTTGTTTTATTCCAAAATAAACTTGTATTTCTAATAAAGGATGAGTCGTTTTAACTAAGAGGTTATTCATTTTTATGCCGCTTGAAAATAGAAACCAAGATTTTTCAGAATGACAAAATAACTGCTGATATTGTTGCAAATTCGTTCCCCGGGTACTTTTACAAAGCAATGGCCGACACTCGTTCGTACCCCATCCCTCTGAATTGTAAGAAAAATTAAAATAGGCAAAAAAAAAAAAGAAAGAAATAAAAAACCTGGTTTCGTCCCTCCAAAATTTAGATCATAGATGAGCTACTCTTTTTATAAAATCTGAATGAATCGTTTGTACTCTTCACAATATCGTTATGATAAAAATAATAAATGTTCCTCATTTTTTTTTATTTCTTGTATCACGCCTACTCACGTACTGAATTCATGATTGATAGTTGCCTTTATCTTGAACATCCTGTCACCATTACGTCGGGTTATACATGCGGAAGAAAGGGAATTTATATATATATATATATATATATATATATATATATATATATATATATATATATATATATATATATATATATATATATATATATATATATATATATATAATATATATATATATATATATATATGTGCGCGCGTGAACGTACATGCGTTTGTTTGGAAACGAAAGTCAAATGCTTGCAGGCTTCGTCTTCACAAAAATATACCGAGGAATTTTAAAAACCATAGTAATGCTATAATGGCGGGTACAAACAGGAAACCTGACTCTTGCTTACTTTCACAGGCAAGAGCCCATGAAAAGAGAAAATCACTGGAGACCACAGAAGCCATTGTACCCAGATATCCTTCCAAAAATGGAGGCGGAAAAAGAAAGAGGGTACAAATGAAGAGAAAAATCCAAAGGTAATGGAAAAGGAGTCAAAGTCGGGGAGAGAGAGAGAGAGAGAGAGAGTTACAAGGGGTTACAAGGATTAGGATGTCTCAAAGACTTGTTAGTCCATCCGAGGAGACATCGTGTGCTCACTTATCTCTAGGAGCAGGCTTTGCTGTTCAGTCACATCGTCCTAATGATTTTGTCTAGCTTTCTTTTAAACTCTTCCACACTAGAGAGAGGGAGAGAGAGATTTGACGAGAGAGAGAGAGAGAGACCGAGAGAGAGAGAGAATGTACTAAGAAACTATATTTCATAACACGACCAAATTTAATAGATCTGTCTTACAAATCTCGATCTCCTAGACAAAAGAAAGAACAAGTCCAATAGAGAGAGAGAGAGAGAGAGAGAGAGAGAGAGAGAGAGCGAGTTTTTTAGAACTATATTTTTCACAATATGATCAACTTTAATAGAACTGTTCTGCAAATCTTGATCTCCTTGACAAAAGAAAGAACAAGTCCAGCTAGAAAGAGAGAGAGAGAGAGAGAGAGGGAGTCCCGAGGGAGAGCGGAGAGAGAGAGAGAGAGAATCTTAGACCTTTATATTTTTCAAAACACGACCAAATTTTTTATAAAACTGTCTGGGCAAATCTCGATCCTCCTAACAAAGAAGAACAAGTCCAGTGAGAGAGAGAGAGAGATGAGAGAGAGAGGAGAGAGAGATGAGACCGCGAGAGAGAGAGAGAGAGAGAGAGAATTTTTAGAACTTTATAGTTTTCACAATATGATCAACTTTAATTGAACTGTCTTGCAAATCTCGATCTCCTTGACAAAAGAAAGAACAAGTCGAGAGAGAGAGAGAGAGAGAGAGAGAGAGAGAGAGAGAGAGAGAGAGAGAGAGAGAGAGAGAATTCTTAGAACTTTATATTTTTCATAACACGACCAAATTTTATAAAACTGTCTTGCAAATCTCGATCTCCTTGACAAAGTGAAGAACAAGTCCAGCGAGAGAGAGAGAGAGAGAGAGAGAGAGAGAGAGAGAGAGAGAGAGAGAGAGAGAGAGAGAGTCGGTCTCTGAGAGCTGTTATCGGCACCGGTTGATGACAGGGAGGCGTCTGTCGTTGCAATTTATGACTAATATCCTAATGTCGTTCCAGGTCTGATGTGACACTGGTCGGCCCATCTGTGGCGAGCTCTGCGGTGAAGCCAAATAATATCTACTGTTCCACTCTCTCTCTCTCTCTCTCTCTCTCTCTCTCTCTCTCTCTCTCTCTGTATGATAAAACTTCTGTGGAGTTGCCGTAGCCACAGCCATTAAAAGGGATTCGATTTCACCTGCCATCACCGAGATCGAATCGCATTGCGTTTCCAAAATCAAATGATCTTCTTGTCGGATCTTTCTTAAATAGTGACCCCCAGCAATGTTCAGGGGTGGTTATCTAGGACTAATATTCCTTTGGGGCCATTATCTTTGTGATATTTATCTTCTCTTTATGTTTTTAGTCATATACTAAACACGCCGCAAAGGTGGGTGCATACCGCGTTAAAACCCTTTCATTTTCTGTAAAACAAAATCGATGGCGTTCTCCTTGGCTATCTCATGAGCGATATAACCAATTTTTTCTTCTGTTGCTGTATATTGTCTTTCTATTAAGAAATAATACTGAAACTGACAATAATACAATGTGGCAGTCAAGAAGACATCGCAGCTGGTACATTATAACGAACGAGAAAACTCAATTTTTCTTTCGGTTCCTTTATATTGTCTTTCTATTAAGAAATAATGCTGAAATTGACAATGATACAATGTCGCTGTCAAGAGGACATCGTAACGAGTACATTATAACGATCACAACACCTGAATTTCCCTTGACAATCGACAGTGGATATAGTGATGAGTTAGCTAAAAATGTAAAATTACAGGTGGATAATACGAAGACGTGAATTCAATGGGCTTCTGAATAACAGGAATAAAAAGTGGTTCCTAATAATGAAAAAAATATACAGGCTGAAAGATCATTCCACATAATGGAAGAAAAATAAGAAGCAAGATTAAAATAAGTGGCAGCAAATGTTGAGGGTAACTGGGATCTTGTCTTCCAATTCTTATTCCGAATAAGGTAAGTTTAGTTAAATTGGTTTTATTCTCGAGAAGAGATGTTTACCGAACGTCTCTGGTATTCCTTCTGATGAGACTGACCAGATATGGCTATGCCCTATATACTTCGAGTCATGAGGTTTAAGGCATCATATGGTATATATTCGTGATCGTGTATGTATATACAGGGTGTCCATTAAGTCCCAGTACCATTCTGAACAATAAATACTTGTAATGGTACTGGGACTTTGTTATGGACACACCTTGTATATGTGTAAACTCACACACACACACACACATACTCATATAACACACACACATATATATATATATATATATATATACTATATATATATATACTATATACTAGTCGAAATCTTACGAGCGACTCTCTTGAAGAACTTAGCAGTTGTATTCCAATCTAGGCCAAAGAAATTAACTAAAACACAGATGCGAAAATTGTGCATCGAAAGCATTAAATTGGTCTTTGCAAAATTAAACAAGAATTCAATGGAAAACCGTAAAATATGTGAGAACGTGTTATCTTCCGTTAACAAACAAAACAGCGTCTAAAAAAAATAGAAAAAAAAGAGAGAGAGAGAGACAGAGAGACTTCTAAAATCTTCCTATTTGCCAAACATACCTCGAGTTATCACAGGTGGCATAATTTGAAAATAACAAGGATTATCTCGATACAACTGAAGCCACGGAAGAAAAAAAAACCTACATTACTGAAAGAAAAAATATTAAAACTTAGAGTTTACCAGTTATCAATAACAGCATTAAGACGTAAATGAACGTCATTAAGACATAAACGCATCAACGACCACTC
>NC_087210.1:76051616-76071313 GCF_015104395.2 Macrobrachium nipponense | reverse complement strand
CCTCATTCCTCTTTTATTTTTCTTCTTTTTCTCTAGAGAATGTAAGAAGATGTAGTTTGCAATCCCTCCACATCATGCTCTCTCTCTCTCTCTCTCTCTCTCTCTCTCTCTCTCTCTGTCTTATTTTGGATAAGAAACAAATTCCAACTTGAATTCACCGTTTTATTATTGATTTAGCTACCAAATATTTTCAAGGTTTATTTGGTACATCAATCTGTTTATCTGCCTTCCTATGTTCAAGAAACTATCCAAAATCCTGAACACCCCTCTAGAAAAATGGAAGTAATCAGATGTCGTACAATCAACAAGGAACCAAGTGCATTATGTTGAACATTTTACAAACAGGAAATGGTATACATTTCTGTAAGCAACTTGTACGAGAAAAATGTAAAATTCATTGCAAGGCCTTTTGTCGTAGAAACGATTTGGTTACCCTATTTCCAATTATAGATACGACTACGATATTGTGATGGTTCTTGCAAATCTTGAAGACGTCTTTCAGAAAGATTATTATACTTGATTGCCTTCATAATGCTCTCTAAAAAAATAATGACAAATAAAAAAACTGATAAGGGGGAAAGTAGTGAACTTAAACTATTTTTACTGCTGTTAAGGAAGTAAAAAGGAGCAAACGGGAAAATTACAAAAAAGTAACAGATATTTTAGGCACAAGACGGACATTCATTCATATTCATTCATAATCACCTGTCATCCTCAGTTATCAGGGGTGATTATGAATGAATATATAATCACCTGATAACTTTGAGGATAACAAGTGATTATGAATGAATAAATGAATGTCCATAATCACCTGTTATCCTGAATTTATAAAAAAAAAGTAGAATTTATAATTTTCTCATTAGATTCCCGACGCGATGGCCAGCACGAACCGTGGACATTTATAATTGAGACTTTATCTCCCTTTGAATTCTATCCCTACTAACAACCGAAAGGACAACCTCGCTTACAACCTACTACGGAAGGTAGATTACAATTTCATCTACCTGGTCATTCCTTTTCCGTTATCAGTCGACCTGTACAATTCACCTCAAGGACTTTGATTCGTGTCCACCGACCAGGGTTGCGACAGCTATAAATTAACACCTGTCAGTGGACTGTCCACAGCAAGCGTGGTCCTCTCTCTCTCTCTCTCTCTCTCTCTCTCTCTCTCTCTCTCTCATCGTCTTCTATCTCTCTCACTAAAAGTAGATTTACATTAAAAAAAAAACACAAGAAATAATGGATGGAAACTAGAACTGAAGAGATACAACTCATCCCATTGTGGGAACTTCTTTACATATAAGATATGTGACACATGGAATAAACTGCCACCAGAAGTTGTCAACAGCAACAGTGTGGAAGAGTTTAAAAGAAATATAGACAAAATCATTAGGACACTGTGAATGTACAGTAAAACCTGCTCCTACAGAAAAGTAAGCACACGATGTCTCCTCAGATAGACTAACAAGTCTTTGAGACATCCTAATCCTTGTAACTCCTTGTAACACACTAGGTATCTCTGTTTTAACATTGTCTCCAGTTACGAGTCCTGCTTAAGAATAATGCACATTGTTGATGTCGGTATGAAAGGTATGCACTAGAAAAAATATATATATAAAAATTGCCAGGACACGTTCTTGGCATTAAACATTTTTAAAATGTCTGAAAAAGAGAAATAAAAGCATTAACTTTTATCCTGTGTCAGTTGACACTGAAATTACTGAATTGGAAGGGTGTGTAACATAACTTCATTTGTGTATTTTTATGCGTAGCCTTTACTGACATCAATTGTTTTTACAAGTATTTTTTTTTTCATAAATTCACCTCTCTCTCTCTCTCTCTCTCTCTCTCTCTCTCTCTCTCTCTCTCTTATATATATATATACTATATATATATATATATATATATATATATATATATATGTGTGTGTATGTGTGTGTGTCTGTATGTGTGTATTACATATCTTATATATACATTATGTATATATTATGTATATACATTGTGTTCATGTGCATATGTCTGTGAATAAAGCAATACAATGTACGAAGACATGTATTCATTTGCATAATTACATCACCAATAATATACAACATAAAAAAATATAGCCACATAACTGACGATATACATCATCAACAACAAAAAATATATATATAAAAAGATAGATGCTCAGGGATGACTATGCCAATGATTACACTCTAATCAAAGCCTTTTCACCACCCGCCATTGATCATCGGGCCCGAAGGCGATTATCGGTTGTAATCGTCCGCAGCCCTATTTCGCTGGAGTGGTTATACATTTTAATCAGTCTGTGATAATTACAGAAGCTCGAGTAGATTTCGCTTCTTTCTTGATGTATTTGAAGATATCTTGAGTCTGCCTAGTGTCTGGTGTACGTTCGTATATTCGTTAAGCCTTGATAATGTTAATCGATCGTTTTCAAATTTTTTTCAATTTTTTTCCTCTCTCTCTTGGGGGTTTTCCTCATCTCTCTCTCTCTCTCTCTCTCTCCTTATCTATATATCTTATTTAGATTCGATTAACTGGCACAGCTATATTCTCTCTCTCTCTCTCTCTCTCTCTCTGCTCTTCTTATCTATTCTATCTTATTTTAGGATTGCGAATTAAGCTGGACCCACACGCTATATTCCTCCGTCTTCTCTCTCTCATCTCCGATCATCTCGAAAAACTCCTCTCCCTCTCCTCTCTCTCTCTATCCAGATTCGAAAAACTGGCACAACAATACTCGATTCTCTCTCTCTCTCTCTCTCTCTCTCTCTCTCTCTCTCTCCGGATTCAAATATCAGTGCATAGCGGCGCTTGATTCCTTAATAAATGTTGTGATTATCGATTTTCTAAGAATTATGGCAAACCTATAACAGGAAATTTCAGAAAAACATATACTCGTGTTTCGAATAACCAGCATATAACATTTGGTCAGACGATTAATGGAATAATACCTTCATAATTATTTTAGAATAGTTAAAATTCGACGCAATTAATGCCTGGAATAGAATGCGTCAAAGGTCGTATATATGATGCTTAAGTTAATGTTTTATAGTAAGTAACATTTCCCCTCATTATTTTTGAGTTAATATTTCATAGCATGTAACATTTCCCTCGTTAGTTTTGTTTAGTGATTAATCAAAGACGGTCTAAAGCAAAGTTTTTAACTATCCCCTGTCCATATAACTTCAAGAATGAGTGGCCAAGTTTTAACCATTGTTTCCCTAAATTCAAACTGAAGAGAGGCCACGAAGGCGCCTTTCGTTGGATTGGGAAGTCGTTCTGTAGACGACCAAATTAACCAATCACTTCTCCCATAACTTGACTGGGGAACAACAAAACAAAGGAGAGTTGATGACAAAAGAATCAGCGTGCGTTCGCTAAGGGTAAAAAAAAAGTCAGGAATGAGAGAGAGAGAGAGAGAGAGAGAGAGAGAGAGAGAGAGAGAGAGAGAGAGAGGGTCGTAAAAGTAGACGTAAATTTTTCCCCGAATATATGTCCATTACATTATTAAGAGCAAATGAGAGGAAGCTAATTCTTTACATTGTTATGCAAATGTTATACGGAAAACCTTCAACCCCTTCATAGTGAACAGTGTGCAAAACAGGAGGCTTTTTTCACCTAAATACGAATTAATATTCATATCAATAGTATCTTGCGTCACGGCCGTTCTATAAAGCTACTAGATGAAGTTTTGAAAGCGTCGGTGATCTGAGAGCAATATTTAACCAGGAGGCAAATACAGATTAGGGTCTCTGCTTAGCGATTCACCAAGAACCTTTTTCCAATTTGCAGCGGAACGGCGCAGGCGCCAAAAGGTAGTTGCCAAGTATGACGATAGGCTGATTTCTTGTCTTGAAATTAGTGTCAACTTTCAGCCATAGATTAAACTTCGAAGAGAAATATGCGGCTGACTTTGAAATGATTTTGAGAATGTGCTAAAACAATGAAAAGCTACTAAACATGAAGCGGAGAAGTTCGATAATTAGTTTAGTGTGCGCTACAAATTCTGCTGGGTCAATGTGTAACCCTCGGCAATTTTTATAGGTCTATTCGCCTTTTAATTAGGTACCTAGTGATTAGCCCAGGTAAGAAGGAAGGGTCCATTGTATGATCAGCTTCAAAGCTAATGTTAAATTAGTTTGGGTTACCAAAATTATAAGGCAATACAAGGCGGTTTTTTTTTTTTACTGGCCTTCAGTTAGAAAAAAAATGAAAGTAATTTGTGTAATATATTTTAATATATGATTTTTGAGAGGCCCAAGCGAACAGACCTCATGAATATTTGACACCCTCGGTGATTTCATCTCAAGATAGTTTGTTGTTTCACGTACGAAATTTAAGTATAATAGATACAATTAAATAAATAAAAAAATAAATAAAATAAATAAATGAATATACTATAAAGGAAATTAACGCTCACAAGGAACTTAGCAAGATGAAAAAAAGATAAATAAAAATGTAAAGATTCCAGGTATTCACCAAAAAGTTACCAGGAACCTCATTCAATGACAAATTCCAGCGACTGAAAAATTTGACGGGAACCTATTCCCAGAGTCCCAGTCTCTGGTATAATTAAACGCAACCATAGCCCATACATAGCCTATAATTTCCACCCCAGAGCGACATGCCTCATCCATTTACGCACAAAGCAAGCGGTACTTTGACCGGCATAGACAACAATAGCTTCGTATATTTATCGAACAATGGCTATATATTTTATAGATGAAAGCCTCTCTCAGTAGAGATTGATTTTACTAACAGCTGATTCACTTTAGAAGGACATGATATACTTGAATTATGTTCTAATATGCGAGACATATCCTTTAGTTTGAATCACCACAATCTTATTATTGACGAAAATATACGAGAGACAAACAGAACTCTCCATAAGAAAAATATAAATGTATGGAAAAAACACGAACTAAGATATTTACTTGATTATTATTATTTTTTATTTATTTATTTATTATTTTTTTTTTTTTGCTTTATCACAGTCCTCCAATTCGACTGGGTGGTATTTATAGTGTGGGGTTCCGGGTTGCATCCTGCCTCCTTAGGAGTCCATCACTTTTCTTACTATGTGCGCCGTTTCTAAGATCACACTCTTCTGCATGAGTCCTGGAGCTACTTCAGCGTCTAGTTTTTGTTCTAGATTCCTTTTTTGTCAGGATCTTGGGATCGTGCCTAGTGCTCCTATGATTATGATATTATGATTATTATTATTATTATTATTATTATTATTTTATTATTATTAAAGAACACAATTTGTTTTAGTTTTTGAATTGTGGACTTAAATGAAATACACCATGTTATCTAACTTGGTATCTAGCATGTATACAAATATTTTCGAAAAAATAAAAAACTTTTGCTCAACGCCAGTTTACGGCAATGAATCAGTCATCCTGACATTCTATTTGAAAAACCATGTAATAGAAGATAGAAAACTTTCATATCTCTCCGTAATTTCGAGACGAGATAAAAATCAAAGTCAAGAGCCGTTAGATCTTCAGTGTCCTGGGAAATATAATGACTTTTTTTATCAGATGTTTCTCAAACAAAGTGGCACATGCTACTTTTTTTTTTTTTTTTTGTTTTTTATTTTTTTTTTTTTTGGGGACCAGCCGCCTTAAGGGAGGGTATTAATTTACCAATTACTTGACGGCAACTATGGTTCTTCATCTGCATAATCAAACCTTGACCATTTTACACAATATTGAGACGTTAATAGTCGTTCTTTCTCTATCATGAATGAAATAAGCTTTACAATTCATGTGCTGAACCCGCACACTACTCTCCACAGATTTCTCTCTCTCCGTAATGAATAAAACATCAAAATCCACTTGTGAGTTTGTGTGTGTGTGTGTATGTGAAAGCAACGTCTAACAGTATGTGATGAAAACTTAATGGCCAAGGCTGAGTAGGCATTTGGGCGGGAGTTTTGGGGGCTGACGGTAAAAAACTGTTTTAATTCTAAACATTCTCTCTCTCTCTCTCTCTCTCTCTCTCTCTCTCTCTCTCTCTCTCCTCATCCTCAATAGTGACTAAGTGCTAGATTATCGGCAACTCTCTCGATATGTTTTTATTATTTCGTCCCTTTATTTTTGTAATATTGTGTCAGTTTATCTTCCTTTTCTTTTAACTTTTATTATAAAATTCAGCATTTTGAAGAGAAATTACGGATATGGCAACAGAAGCAAATAATTCCTATTCGTATATGGCATCTGAAGCAAATATTTCCTATTCGTATATGGCAACTGAAGTAAATATTTCCTATTCGTGTATGGCAACTGAAGTGAATAATTCCTCTTCGAATATGGCAACTGAAGTGAATAATTCCTCGTATTATGGCAACTGAAAGTAAATTATTTCCTATACGTATGGCAAACTAGTAAATGTCCTATTCTATATGGAACTGAAGAATAATCCTATTCGTATATGGCAAATGAAGTAAAAATATTTTTCTATGTGTATGGCACTAAATTAAATATGTCCTATTGATATGGCAACTGAAGTAAATATCCATACGGTGTATGGCAATAAAGTAAATATGTCCTATTCGTATATGGCAACTGAAGTAAATATTTCCTATACGTGTATGGCAACTAAAGTAAATATGTCCTATTCGTATATGGCAACTGAAGTGAACAATTCCTATTCGTATATGGCAACTGAAGTAAATATTTCCTATTCGTGTATGGCAACTGAAGTGAACAATTCCTATTCGTATATGGCAACTGAAGTGAATAATTCCTCTTCGTATATGGCAACTGGAAGTAAAATTTTCCTAACGTGTATGGCAACCTAAAGTAAAAGGTCCTATTCGTATATGGCCAAACTGAAGTGAATAACATTATTTCGTATATGGCAACTGAAGTGAACAATTCCTATTCGTATATGGCAAATGAAGTAAATATTTCCTATTCGTATATGGCAATGAAGGTAAATATTTCCTATTCGTATATGGCAACTGAAGTAGATATTTCCTATTCGTATATGGCAACTGAAGCGAACAATTCCTATTCGTATGTGGCAATTGAAGTAAATATTTTCCATTCAAATGTTTGTCGAGAAACAACCCTCTATAGATATCGAGTCGTACTGTAAAATGGTCAAATAGAAGCGTTGTGCCTAATTCATCGCAGCGTCCTAGAAACAGAATAAAGCTGGAAATTCCTCGATTCAATCCGATTTTAATCTGAGATCATTATCATGGCAGCGCCACGTGTCACGTCGTCATTGGCTGGTTATCGTGACGTCATTCTCTGTCATCAAGTAACCAATTTGGAGTCGCCACGTGCCATGTCGTTGTTAGTGATTTTGATTAGAGCGATAAGAACGGCCGATGTGGAAACGTCGCGGAATTTAAATATCTATGATGGATGATTGGAGAACAGTTTGGGAAAGGGAGAAGGAATTGAAAAGGGGGGTAAAAGGGGAGAATGAGTGAAAGGGGGAAAAGGAAAAGGGAATAGGGAAGGAAAGATTGATATGAGGGGTAGGGGTGGAGAGGGAGGAATGGTGGAAAGGGTATTTGCAAAATGAAAATCCTTATCTAGTTCTCTCAATAACTACTAAAGTTACAATTATGGTTTTATGACTCCGTATTGCAACGAATTCTTTTCATGTTATATCTTTCACTATCACAAATGTTTATCATTTTCATCACATTTAAAAGAATGAATATGACAGGCAATAATACAGTAACTGGCTCTGACTGTTGGAAGCATTGGTCACTCAGACACCAAGAGGCAGTTAATGCATCTCTACTTCTAACTTTTGATAGTAGAGTTAAATTAAGCAGCTTCCTTTATTCTTCGCAAATAAAAGCGCTAACCATCTTGTAACATCGAGAAGGCTCTAAAACAATATTAGCCATTTATTCACAAATGTTCGTTGAAAGGGGTGGTTAGAACATTTGCAGGGTGGGACTTCCTACCAGTGATCGAGTAGATGTGATAACTGAAAACGCATAATCAGACATTTATTTCGGTGCTCCATTGCGTAAATGCGTATGAATATATGGGGAAAAAGTAGTTGCTCAAAATGGGAGTATTGCAGTTTTAACAGCAGGGGTAAAGAGAAAATAATTCTGCAATGAAGTCGAACAATAACGTAAAGCCATGTAATCATTCATAGGTAATAATTTTGTATCAGGTACACAACTTTTTTTGAAAATGTGCAGTTGTGCAGTGAGCCATGCTCGCAAAGAAATTTTTTATTAATGAGGACATGATAACACATATTATTCAACAAAATCACAAACAACAAAACAATTTTGTTTAAAAAATCACTGAACAAAGGTTGCAGAAAAAGTAGCCACAACAATTTTCTGTAGATCAACCACAATTTAACTTTTTTTCTGGAAGGTACACAATACCCAAATAATCTTCTTATGTATAATAGCAAAAAAGCTCACCCAAGACATTACAGTACAACTCGAGTACACGTATGCAAATAAACATATTAGAATTAAGAAAAGGGCAACATGGGAATTCTCATCATAAAAGGAAGTTACAGACAGAAGTTTTTCTTCGGTATTGTAAAGATCTGCCTTCGTGAACTTCTCCCAAGAGTACAATTTCTAATGTTTACAAGAGAAGGTCACGAGGGAACAAGGGGGCAAGAAGCCTATGATACAAAGCAGTCCACTTCCTGGTCGGGTCCACGTGTTGTGTCGGCGCGTTCACTGTAAACAAAACAGCCAGACACTCGCATATGCCTCTCAACTTATTAACGAGGTTTCGTTCAAAGAGGCTAAAAGAACGACTCCACCTTTTTGGGGAAAGAGTCAACATTCAAGAATGGTATTCTTGGCATGGAGAGAAAACGACTTCATTCAGAGTTGCTGTGACACTTCCATACTGATGTTATGTCAAAATTATATTTTTCACTATTAAAAAAAAAAAAAAAAAAAAAAAAAAAAAAAAACTCATCATGGGCTCTTGGTAAAGGCGGTTATTTACTTTAATTAGCAGCTGTAATACCTGATGTTATGTAAACTGTGTATTTTTAATTGAAAAATTATATTTTTCATTATTTAAACAAAAAACTCACCATGGGCTCTTGGTAAAGGCGGTTATTCAGTTTAATTAGCAACTGTAATGCCTGATGTTATGTAAACTATGTATTTTTCATAAAAAAAAAGAAATAAAAAACTTATCATGGGCTCTTTGTAAAGTCGGTCATTCTGTGTAATTAACAACTGTAATGCCAACCAGCAAATGGTTTTCTTACAGGAGTCGTGAAAGCATCTGTACAATAATGCATTTATCTTTTACTAGAGAAAGGTCTTATCCACCAATCTTATTTCATATTCATTCGAAATTTTCCTCTACTCTTTAGATTAACCTCCATGGGGCGACATTACCGTAGTTGGTAGAGCTGTAAATATATAAGTAACGGACTGTAACACTTGAAAACAAAAGCTGCTGGTATAAATATTCACTTCGAATTTCACTTCGCTACCATTTTTGGGAACCTGACCGCATACATACGTTATTCTCTCTCTCTCTCTCTCTCTCTCTCTCTCTCTCTCTCTCTCTCTCTCTCTCTCTCTCGTGTTCACTGGATGCAATTAGCTTTGTTACCTCAATGTAAGGAATGCAGTACGTGGAAATCTGGCAATGTACCTGTCTTGATATAAATACTTAAATATCAACCATATTCATCTGAGGTGCAAATGAAATGTTTTGCACTTAGAAAATGAGCATGTTTCATAGTCTAATTTTCATCTCATGAGCCCTTAAATTCTTCAAAATCGGATAACCTGACACGTTAACTATACATGTTTGATGTAATCTTTTCATAACAATATGAATATCCTTACAGTTCTCTAGAACAACCAACTATGCATGAATTTAACACTGAAATGTACATAGTAACCACTTTTAATGAAATAAAGTATTGTGACTATTATGTTACTTTTTTACTTATTTCTCTTATTACCTTTCAGTTTCTGACTAAATGGTAACACTTTTCATTTCAGAGACTAAAGGAAGGTATCAACAACTGGAAAACCAAACCTTAGATTAAGCCATCAGAATATGGAGAAATTGACATTTATGTGTAATAAGAAACTAATATTATCCAGCCCCAAAAAAACCATAAACCTGTAAAATTATTAGTTTTTTTTTTTCAAATGGTCATTTCTCAGAAATATCAAGTTGATTCTATATTTAATTTTTTAATGGTCTTTATTTTATTTCCTATTCAATAATATTATCACAGTCTTTGATCTACCTGAAGTACACTTTATAAAGACTATTTGCTTTAGTATCATGTGTTGGTGAAAGCCCAATTGTTAAGAGAGAGAGAGAGAGAGAGAGAGAGAGAGAGAGAGAGACTTACAAGGAGTTCCAAGGATTAGGATGTCTCAAAGACTTGTCAGTCCATCTGAGGATTATTGTGTGCTCACTTATCTGTAGGAGCAGAGAGGGAGAGAGAGAGAGAGAGAGAGAGAGAGAGAGAGAGAGAGAGAATGTTGTATGAAATAAAAAAAATTTAAAAAAACACCCAAGTTCACGGAGGTAGCCATATTAAGGACGGCACAAACAGGACTGCCGTGAATAGCCTTCCAACTTTGCGATAAATCAAAGAGAACAGAAAAGGTGAAGCCTGAACCTTCAAAATGAAAGGTATAATACAGTCTGAATATGTATGAGGGGCTTAAGTAGAGGGAGGGGAGAAGAAGGTAGGTAGGTAGGTAAAGGTCTTCAAACTACGCGGAGGAAGGGTAGGAATGTGAAAAGGTGGCGGTGAAAGAGAAAATGGGAAAGATGAGGTCACAGAAAACGGGGAGAGGTACGAAAAGTAAGCACAGTATAAATAGCAAAAGGCGAAAACTAAGTAAAACTCAAGATTAATATATCATTGTGCAGAATTCAACAATGAGTAAGAGTTTGTTGAAAGCAAAATTTAGTGTTGAATGACCCCATGGCGTTTAATACCCTGGTAATCACATAGTAAATAAGATTTGACTAAGCTTTTATTAACACTTCTAACATATTTTACCTTACTGATGCAGCAAATAATGAAAACGCACGATGATAGCGAAAGCAACACGTAATATTACCAAACCAAATAGCGAAGTCGTGATGCATCAATTTACCGAAAGGAATTCCCATCTCGCGACGAAGGCAGAACGAAAAGAAAAGTGAGATGATGGAGAAGAAGGAGCAGAATAAATTCCTGGAAGGGAGAGAGGGAGGGAAAGGGTTAAGGATTTTATAAGGTGGGCGGGGGACAGGCGGTGCCAAATTTCACAGATGAGCGGACGCGGTGGGCGAGCACCTCTTGGCCTAATTCATGAAGAAGTGGACGAGGGAAGAGGGTGACTTAAATGGAAGCTCTGGGCGAAGGGGGAGGAGGTGGGAGAGGGGATTGGGAGGGTAGAGGGGAGGGAAGGTGGGTCTTTGTCTTGCTTAACTAGAGTAGTAAAACTTAACTGGAGGTGATTAAGGGAGGCTATGAAAGGAAAAAATGGCTGACTTTTATTGAAGAACCTCTCGGACGGATCAGAGGTCGTCAGGAAATCTGGAAAAGGATTCTGGAATGGTCGGGGTTTCGCTCGAAGAGCCACGGGTCTCGAGAGACGTTTTGGAAAGGTATCTCCGTAATCAATTCGAATTTACCGTTGACTATGAATATTGAGGACTGACTAAAATTTAAAAAAAATAAAATAATAAAAATATATATATATATATATATATATATATTATATATATATCTATATATATATATGTATATATATATATATATATATATATATATATATATATATATATATATATAACTTGATCACGATGCTATGTATAAATAAAGGTTTTTTTGCCACGAAGGAAAAATTAAAAAAGCGAGATAGCCGAGTACTTTCGGTCCTGTTCGGACCCTTTACTGAAGGCAAACTGCCTTCAGTAAAGGGTCCGAATGGGACCGAAAGTACTCGGCTATCTCGCTTTTTAATTTTTCCTTTCGTGGCAAAAAAAACAAAAAAAAACCTCTATATATATATATATATAAATATAAAATATATATATATATATAAATATATGTATGTATATATATATATATATATATATATATATATATTAGTATATATATATATATTAGTGAATGGTACAAGATGTTTCTCAAGAAGTTTAAATTAGCAGTCCCAGCGCTGAAATTTATCTAAAAATGATGCAAACGCGACAGACACAGATTAAGCCCTCTGCAATACACGAAATAATTTTTTTTTTTTTTTTAAAAAAAGAAGTCTTGCATTACTCTATGATGACTTCAAGTATTTAGTGACCATGTAGATGCTCCAAAGAAACCTTTACCATCTGGTACAGGTATAAAGAATGATTACAAATCTTTATCTCTCATTTGATACACTTAGTAATATTTCTTATCTTTCCTAGGTAGTGAACCCCAAGGATTTTAGGGGGTCGTTATAGGTCTAACATTTCTTGGGGGTCATTATTTTATATTTACTGTGTTTTGTTTATGTTTTTACGGTTATCTCCAATGGGTATAAGCACGCCGCAAAGGTGGAGACATACCGGGTTAGAACCCGTGATAGTCACCATCTAGGAAAAACCTTATTTCTTGAAGTTAAAAATTCCGAACTAATTCTCATTATGAAGATTGGCATTAAAGTGTTCTAGCTAGAAAAAAATCGTAAAACATATCTAAAACGAATACCTTTGCTGGATATAGCAGTAAAGTTAACTAACCCTTAAATTCACTGCATTATTTTCATTTGATAGCATCATTAATTTTTATATGAAATAACGTTCAAGAAGGAGATTTTAAGGCAAGAATAAATTTTGAGCAAAAAAAAGGTTATGGCTAATGGGATAAAATTTGAAGAATGAGTAAAAGACGCAATCTAAGCATTGATTCGCGGGCGTTAGAAAGAAGTTAGAATATCACGGTGATAAGTAGACATAAGAGAATGGAGGCTGTAAAGAAAATAAAAAGAGGGAAAGAAGGCAGACCAAGAAAGCGAAACATGGGATGAATGAAATAAACGACCAAGCCATAGTGCTAAGAAGAAGAAGAAGAAGAAAGCATATAAATTGCCTGCCAGAATGGATAATCGCGCATACGAATGATAACGGCTTTGGAAAAGGCTTGTAATCTCGGGTATGTCTGGTCGATTCCATAGACTGGATGACTTGTATCTACGCTCGGATGAATTTGTACCGACGGCTGGATGATTTGTACAGACGTATGGATGATTTACGGCTATACTGGGTGCCGGGGGGTGCGGGGGGGTTTACCAAGTACTGATAGGGGCTTTCTCCCTCTCCCTACCCCACCTCCCCCCTAGTTAGAGAGAGGGAAGAGGTATGGTTGAATGATGATAGACAAGCTGAGTGAGCACCTCTTCCTACATCACCACCCCTAACCCCCCATCCCCCCGCCACAGGTCCCTCTGAGGTAAACAAAACATCCCTTGGAGGAAATGCTAAGGGAGTACTACAACCTCTACCTCTTGGCACCTAATTATCTCGGTTACCTTTTACCTACACATTTTTCGAAGCGTTCTCGTGACGTCAGATGAGGTCCAGTGTTTAGCTGACTTGTTTGCGCTCTAAACAATAGGATATTTATGAACATATGGAGAGGTTTTTATTACACTTTCTTTTTTTATTAATTCTTTTTTCTCCTGCACTTTCATACACGATTTATTTAAATGGCAATCAAATTGTGTTCCTCTCTCTCTCCTTCCGGTGTTATCGAAGGTAATGGAAAAGATTGTGTGTAATCAGTTAATGGAACATCTAGAAAAAAATAATTTGATTTCTAACACTCAACATGGATTCCGTAAAGGTTTATCAACAGAAACAGCTTTGATGAAATTAACAGATGAAATTTATAAAAATATTGATAGAAAAAAAGTTTCCATATTAATTTTATGCGACCTATCAAAGGCATTCGATAGTGTTAACCATGATGAAATGTGTAAATCTCTTAAGGAACATCACATTGATACTTTTTGGTTTCGAGATTACGTGGGAGATAGGAGTCAGGTAGTTAGATTAGGAGACGTAAATTCTTGTATTGAAAAGGTTGAATTTGGGGTCCCACAGGGATCTGTCCTAGGCCCAATTCTTTTTTTAATCTACGTTAATGATATGATTAAATACATAGAAAACTGCCTGCTAATTCAATATGCTGATGACACCCAAGTTCTTTTGGCTGATCAATTAGAAAATAAATCTAGATGCCTTGATTAAAATGAGGACTGAACTAACTATTGCTCAAAATTAAGAATATTTTCTAAGGAAAGGGCTATTATTAAATGCCACCAAAACACAGTGCATGTTTTGTGGGTAGCTCACAGTATATTAGCAAAATTCCAGATGGCATTGTAATAAAAATGCGATGGGGATAAAGTAAAGATAAGTCAACATGTGAAAAATCTAGGTCTACACATGGACAGGTATATGACATTCAGTACTCACATTGACGAGCTGAGTAGAAAAGTCAATGGCATTCTAATGTATCTAAGTAGAGTAAAAGATACTTTGATGATACTACTCGAGCCTTGATTGTGGAAAGCCTTGGTCCTGAGTGTAATAAAACTACTGTATTAAGATATGGGGAGTAACAAATGATATGCACATGGAAAAAGCTCAAAAAATCCAAAACTTTGCAGGTAGAGTAGCCGTTATTGGGGTGAAAAAACACGATCACATCACCCCAACCCTCCAGCAATTAAAGTGGATAAAATTAAAAGAAAAGTGTAGTACGATGTTTGTGTGTTTTTGTTTTTAAAAGTTTGAGAAAAGAATATCCCAACTGGCTATACACATTTCCTACAGTTGGTAATTGTAGGAATGCATTAACAAGACAGAATGAAAATCTATATGTAGACAGCTATCGAACAGATTTGGGTTCACGCTCGATGGCAATAAGGGGCCCAGCTTGCTGGAATAAATACCTCTGGAATTAAGAAAATGTATAGATGTTAGTTTCTGATTTATTCAAAAGGAAACTTAAGCAATACTTCTTAAATTTTACTTGAATGTATATATATCCTAGAATTTTACAATCCAATTATTGTGAATTTTATGTAAATAATTTATATTGTAATGTAGCAGAATAACCATTTTATAATGGAATAAAGGTTTTTGACTTTGACTTGACTTTGACTCTCTCTCTCTCTCTCTCTCTCTCTCTCTCTCTCTCGTTTGAGCTCAAAACAATGGGATGGCTATGAACATATGGAGAAGGTCATTAATGTACTTCGTAACAAGATTAATTTTGTTGGTAATAAGGTTGTGTTTGTCTCTCTCTCTCTCTCTCTCTTCTCTCCTCTCTCTCTCTCATCTCTCTCTCTCTCTCTCTCTCTCTCTCCACGCCTCATTATTAATGCTAATAAAACAAGGAATGGATATAAAAGTGTTTGCATGTCAGTGATATTACTATGACTGTTGTAACTACTGTTACAAATAATAATAATAATAATAATAATAATAATAATAATAATAATAATAATAATAATAATAATAATAATAATAATAATAATAATAATAATAATAATAATAATAATAATAATAATAACACCGACGAAGTAACAGACAGGACGGAATGGGTAGAAAAGATTAGACAATGGATGGAGCCAGATACAGAGAGAACAAAGATCCCCTCCATGAAAGCCTATAAACCAACACCAAGAAACTTAAGGGAGAAAACAAGTGAGGTCAATGAAATAATGGGCATAATACACACCACCAGTATCACAGAAACAAATAACTTGACATATGCAGGAGCAAGATTAGTAGCAGAACTGATGGGGATTCGAACACCAACATCACCAGCACAACCAACCCAACAGAAACCAAAACAGCAACCTCCTTGGAAAAGGCGTCTGGAAAAGCAAATCATGGTGATGAGATCTGACTTGAGTAAACTGAAAGAGATGGCAGAAAAAAGGCTACGAAGCAAGGAAACAAGGGAGGAACTCAACGAGAAATACAAAGTACAAGAGAGGGGACTAAACAACACAATAGAAGATGTAAAACAGAGGCTTAAGGCCAAAGCACATAAGATCCAACGGTACATGAACAGGAATAAGGGATACCAACAGAACAAACTATTCGGAACCAACCAGAAAAGACTATACAGCCAACTAAGAGGGGAAGACAACCACCAGAAATTCCTGAAGCCGAACCAAGTAAGAGACTCTGGGAAAACATATGGAGCAATCCGGTATCACACAACAAACATGCAACATGGCTCCAGAAAGTCAAGGAAGAAGAAACAGGGAGAATAAAACAAAGATTCACAGAGATCACGACAGACACAGTCAGACACCAACTAAAGAAAATGCCAAACTGGAAAGCCCCAGGTCCCGATGAAGTCCATGGATACTGGCTCAAAAACTTCAAGGGCCTACACCAAAGAATAGCAGAACAACTCCAGGATTGTATCTCAAATCACCAAGCACCCAAATGGATGACCACAGGAAGAACATCCTTAGTACAAAAAGACAAGAGTAAGGGAAATATAGCCAGTAACTACAGACCTATCACCTGCCTACCAATAATGTGGAAGTTACTAAACAGGTATCATCAGTGAAAGGCTATACAACTACCTAGAGAAGACAAACACCTATCCCCACCAACAGAAAGGCTGCAGAAGGAAGTGTAGGGCACAAAAGACCAGCTCCTGATAGACAAAATGGTAATGAAGAACAGTAGGAGAAGGAAAACCAACCTAAGCATGGCATGGATAGACTATAAGAAAGCCTTCGACAGGATACCACACACATGGCTAATAGAATGCCTGGAAATATATGGGGCAGAGGAAAACACCATCAGCTTCCTTAAAAATACAATGTGCAACTGGAATACAATACTTACAAGCTCTGGAATAAGACTAGCAGAGGTTAATATCAGGAGAGGGATCTTCCAGGGCGACCTCAGTGTCCCACTACTCTTCGTAGTAGCCATGATTCCCATGACAAAAGTACTACAGAAGATGGATGCCGGGTACCAACTCAAGAAAAGAGGCAACAGAATCAACCATCTGATGTTCATGGACGACATCAAGCTGTATGGTAAGAGCATCAAGGAAATAGATACCCTAATCCAGACTGTAAGGATTGTATCTGGGGACATCAGGATGGAGTTTGGAATAGAAAAATGCGCCTTAGTCAACATACAAAAAGGCAAAGTAACGAGACTGAAGGGTTTATAAAGCTACCAGATGGGCAGCAACCATCAAAACACATAGATGAGACAGGATACAAATACCTGGGAATAATGGAAGGAGGGGATATAAAACACCAAGAGATGAAGGACACGATCAGGAAAGAATATATGCAGAGACTCAAGGCGATACTCAAGTCAAAACTCAACGCGGAAAATATATAAAAGCCATAAACACATGGCATGGGCAGTGCCAGTAATCAGATACAGCGCAGAATAGTGGAATGGACGAAGGCAGAACTCCGCAGCATAGATCAGAAAACCAGAAAAACATATGACAATACACAAAGCACTACACCCAAGAGCAAATACGGACAGGACTATACATAACACGAAAGGAAGGAGGGAGAGGACTACTAAGTATAGAGGAATGCGTCAACATCGAGAACAGAGCACTGGGGCAATATCTGAAAACCAGCGAAGACGAGTGGCTAAAGAGGTGCATGGGAAGAAGGACTAATAAAAGTAGACGAAGACCCAGAAATATACAAGACAAAGGAGAAAGCCAAAGATAGAACAGAGGACTGGCACAACAAACCAATGCACGGACAATACATGAGACAGACTAAAGAACTAGCCAGCGATGACAATTGGCAATGGCTACAGAGGGGAGAGCTAAAGAAGGAAAACTGAAGGAATGATAAACAGCGGCACAAGATCAGGCCCTAAGAACCAGATATGTTCAAAGAACGATAGACGGAAATAACATCTCTCCCATATGTAGGAAGTGCAATACGAAAAATGAAAACCATAAACACATAGCAAGTGAATGCCCGGCACTTGCACAGAACCAGTACAAAAAGAGGCATGATTCAGTGGCAAAAGCCCTCCACTGGAGCCTGTGCAAGAAACATCAGCTACCTTGCAGTAATAAGTGGTACGAGCACCAACCTGAAGGAGTGATAGAAAACAAAACGATCAGGCAAAGATCCTCTGGGACTATGGTATCAGAACGGATAGGGTGATACGTGCAAAACAGACCAGACGTGACGTTGATTGAGAAAGTCAAGAAGAAAGTATCACTCATTGATGTCGCAATACCATGGGACACCAGAGTTGAAGAGAAAGAGAGGGAAAAAATGGATAAGTATCAAGATCTAAAAATAGAAATAAGAAGGATATGGGATATGCCAGTGGAAATCGATACCCATAATCATAAGAGCACTAGGCACGATCCCAAGATCCCTGAAAAGGAATCTAGAAAAACTAGAGGCTGAAGTAGCTCCAGGACACATGCAGAAGAGTAGTGATCCTAAAAACGGCCACACCCATAGTAAGAAAAGTGATGGACTCCTAAGGAAGCAAGGATGCAACCCGGAATCCCCACACTATAAATACCACCCAGTCGAATTGGAGGACTGTGATAGAGCAAAAAAAAAAAAAAAAAAAAAAAAAATAATAATAATAATAATAATAATAATAATAATGAATTCTTATACAACGAAACCAAAACACAAAGCTTTCAAAAAAAAAAAAAGTGACCAAAAACCAAATCAGAATTCTTCGATCATGACGTAGAGACGGTTTCGCATTTCGCTCTAACATCCATAACGAAGGAGCACGAAATCAAATACAACATAAAAGAGATGAAACAAGAGCGATAAGAAATATGGAATTTCCGAAAAGGGGGCGATAAGCAATATGAAATTTCTCCTGCCCAAAGATACCGGGGAGCAACCGATACGGCGGATAGATTGAAATGGTTTCGCTATGCCTAACGACCTATCTGAAATGACATTTCGTATCTGCAGTAACTCGCGTTTCATGGCTGTTATATGTATACGAGAAAGGGACGTATCGTGTTTTTTATCTTTCTTAGGAAGGGCTTGATGTCCTTTCGATTGTATACATTTACACACGTACACAGGATATATTTACAGAAGCACTTTTTCACTTTGAAAATTCATCTATGCATATTCATCTTGTCCATATTACTGACGGATGCCAATTGGAAATCAATCTTCTAAGTCCACTAATTATCGTATTGGCGACAGAAATCATGAATTTCGTTCAAAATCGGTCCAGAAATTTATATATGCATTTTCATTTTCTCCATATTACCGACGGATGCCAATTGGAAAAAATTTTCCAAGTCCACTGATTATCATATTGGCGACAGAGATCATGAATTTCATTCAAAATCGGTCCAAGCCATAATTAAAGGTATTATGTGCTTTGTATGTAATGTTCAAATGCATTGAAGGAGAGCCACTTTCTACTAACTTTTTTTCGACATTTCCCTTGGCATTTATACCTTCCCTGGATCTTGTAAGCATTTTCACACACGATTTTGACAACAGAAATCACAAATCTCAAGTCACAACGGGCCAGGCTACAATTCAAGAATAACGTGGTAAGATATGTAGAAAGAGAGCTTCTTTCAACTTAATTTTCCGAAATTTCCCAGTGAATTTATTTGTTCCATAGATCTAATAAGTACTTTTGCTCGGGGTTATGGACACATTGGTCTCTGTCATGGGGGAATTA
>NC_087210.1:75971616-76046616 GCF_015104395.2 Macrobrachium nipponense | reverse complement strand
TTAGACGTTGTATATATTCTTCCGGAGATATCGAAAAAACATGATAGCTTATGCATTCGGTGTCTCTCTTTCCTCAAAGTTCGAAAAGTTCACAAAATCTACGTCAGGTATTCTTTCGTGCCAGCGTTTCGTGATTCATGGTAACTTGACGCGAACATTCTATTTACCTTGTGAAGGTAAGGTAAGGTAAGGCTCGAACGAACTTTTGGCTAAGATATAAAGGAATGGTCAAGTAGAAGGAAAATTGTTGAAAGCGTTTACCTTACCATCAAAAGATACTCCCAAACTTTTCCTTGAATTGATTACTGAAAGGTCTGAATTTTGATCATTACAAGATAACAACAATATTTTGAGAAAAATCATATTCAAATAAGCACATTCCCATATCATCTTTGACGATATGATAGTCAATTATTTTTTAAAAACGTATTTTTCAGGATTCCCTGTTGTTACATATTGTACCAAATTAATTTAAGCTGATGGAAATAGGTTGTTTGAATCTATCCCAGATAAAAGTTAGGGAAAAAAATGAAGTAAAACTAAAGGTTTTAAATTTTACTTAACATCTTGGCACGTTCACGAGAAGTCCCAAGCAACGATACACCTGCGCAGAAGCAAACCCGAATTGAAATGCCGCGCAGAGGCATTTCACTATATAGATCACATAAATCTTGCTTAAGATAATCCACTTAGCTCACTCGAGTTCCTAAATTCAAGTCATGAGATTAAATATCTAATCCACTCTGAGCCGGTTAGAGAATTCTACATGATTAAAGCTAAGCCTATGGGAACGGGGAGAGAGAGAGAGAGGAGAGAGAGAGGAGAGAGAGAGAGAGAGAGAGAGTTACTAAAGAATTTCACTTGGCGCTACTAACATGCTTCCGGAAATGTGCATTTTAATTAAAAGATTTTGTTTATTTAAAGAAAATACTTAGTTTTAGCGGAGCACAGCCCCTTTCTATTTTCTCGTTCCATTTTCTCTGACACCAAGCATTATCTTTTATATTTTTTTAGTATTTTACAGCAGTCTATATTTGGAAAGGAGAATGGAATACTTCGCCGTTCGAATGAAAGATGTACACTAAAAAGTTTGTCATAGATTTTCCAACGATGCTTGTAACACACACACAAAAAAGTAATCAAACTTATTGATAAAAATGATTATGACCGCTGAGTAACTAAATAATGGAATAGCATCTTTAAGAAACAGCTCGTGTTCAATACGAATGCAAAACATAAATGACGTAATACCTAACTGAAAGTAATAGAAACTTCCATAACCTAATAGCACAGAGTAAATCAGAGAATTATTGTTTATCCATTTAATTCTAAAACACTTCTGGATATTAATTCTTGAGTATAGCCATATTATATTGCAACAAACAGCCTCGTTCTTCAAAATCTGACCTCAATCAAATAGAAATGTTTTTACAGTGCTCAATGCACCGGGACTTTTGCAACTTTTGTCAACGCCGGAATTCTTATTAATATGATGAGGGGCTTGTCCATTATCTGTATAAAAGCACGACCCTTGACTGTCTTTAAATTAGTACCAACAACCTACACATCTCTTAAAAAGGGCCACAGATAGTGCCTGAAAGTACTCGAGTGTTGAGTAAAATAAAATGTAAATACTTATAAGTAAACACGTCATACACAGCAATTTTGTGGGCTTCTTTTTCAGTTTTCATTATCATTATTATCATCGTCGGCGTCGTCCACACGATTGTTTACAACTGAATGATCATAATACACGTGGCGAAGAAACCGAGTCTGTCAGTGACACAAAAGAAGAAGAAGAAAAAAAAAAATAAGGTGAGTTAGGTAATGTCGTAAGGACTTGCTGTTAACAAATGACACGGCCCCACCGAATCTCGTAAGTTTCCCCTCAAACACCTGAGTGAAATTAACCTGTCTCTCTCTCTCGACGCCTTCATAAGTCGGAACAACGCCTTGTTCGAGACTGACAACTACCACCTGCGAATAAAAAAAATAAAAAAAAACGTAGAAAAATTATATGAGTGACATGAAAAGGGGCTTTTAATGGAACTTGAAGGCGGGTGGGCCTTTCCAAAAGAGTCATAAGGACTCTAGTTCCCGAGGCTTATGCAAGAGAAGAAGAAAACCAAATGGAAGTCCAAAGGATAATAGCTTTAAATGAAGGATACTACTAATGTCCTTCCAAAGTGGGGTTTTTTTAAATGATGTATACGGAGAAGATTATTATTATTATTATTATTTTATTATTATTATTATTATTATTATTACAATAGTTTCACCAGACCAAAGAGCTGATTAACGACTCTCATAGGGCTGACACAGAAGAAGAAGAAGTGTTGAGAGAGAGAGAGAGAGAGAGAGAGAGAGAGAGAGAGAGAGAGAGAGAGAGAGAGAGACGCGTGGCACGAAGATAAATAAGGGGGAAAGGCTGAGTCAGGTAAAATCCTCATCACATTTACTCCCTTGGGTCAACAGGTGTTCGGGATTTCACGTGAGTTTTCAAGTGATTCATGATGGCGCTCCGTGGAATGGGTGATGGGGGTCGGGGGGGGGGGAGGAGGGCGGTGGGGGGGGGTAGGTTACGGGGAGAGGGGGCCAATTTCACGGTTGTCATCAAAAGCTGAAGATATACCATCCAGTCAACTTCACTTCACCCTCCTATTTCCTTCCTGTAGAGTCCTTCATCTTTCATTCCTATACAGCCCTATTGATGAATGTTTCTCTTCCCTTTGTAATTAATATCTCTCAGTTGTGTATGTATATATGTGTATATATATATATATATATATATATATATATATATATATATAGTGAGCGTATGAGGTAAAGCAAAATACTGGATTGGCTAATCAGTAGTATCATATAAATATAGTTTGTGTGGCATTCAGCTTCCTGTTCATCTTGGTCATTGGGCTACTGTCAGTTGTCCTTACCGGGAGCAGCTAATAACTATAAAAAATTTGCATCATTTGCAAAATGTACTCTTTACTCTTACGGCTAATATATATATATATATATATATTATATATATATATATATATATATATATATATATATATATATATATATATATATATATATACATATATATATATATATATATATATATATATATATATATATATATATATATATATATATATATATGTATCTGTGATGTATATTACCTACACTTTTTAACATACTGCTCGAACTTTATTTCTGTTTTTTAGATAGCTCCTTCTCACCTAGTTAGTATGGTGCTATTTCTGTTCTTTAATCCACATTTCATCTTTCCCCACATTTTACGGTTTCTATAAATCCTGTGCATTTAGTATGTGCCGTAGATTTCATTACTCAGTAATGGCGAGACGTGAACTTGATTTCTCTACTAAGCACACTACTATGTTACTGTGCCGAACGACTCACGACAAAAAGCATGGCAACAGTATATAATACTGATATTTACAATAAGAAACAACTAATCATGTAAAGACTACATTTGGCTACTTTCCCGCGCCTCACGGTGCGCGTTTGATGATATTTTCAATACGTACTATGCAACTTGTAGGATATATAAATAGAAAGTACTTTCATTCGCTTCAATTCCAGTTATGGGACTCTTTTATATAAGCATCGTAACTTTGGTGTTGGAGCCAATATGGTTGATCTTCGTACCTCTTTAAGTAACCACCACCACCAAGTACGGCATCCCATAGGGTAGAGTTCTGCGAACTTTGCTTTTTTTAGTCGTTACTAAAAACATAATTATTAGCGTTAAGAGTAAAGAGTACATTATGCAAATGATGCAAATTTCTTATAATTATTTGCTGCTCCCGGTAAAGACAACTGACAGTAGCCCAATAACCAAGATGAATAGGAAGCTGAATGCCACACAAACTAGGATACTACTGATTAGCCAATCCAGTATTTTGTTTTCCCCCCTACGCTCACTATACACAGGTCCCTAGTTTTTAGTAAAATTAGCTTATATATCCTTAACGTGATTTAAAAAAAATTAAGGTCAAAGGTAACACCGAATGCTGTCAAATATTCAAAATGATCATACAATAACAATTACATAAATCTATTCATGAACTAGTAACAAAGCATAAGGTTGACTTATCAGGAGAGGCCTAAGCTATGCGGGTGTTCAGCATTATTCCTCCCAGGTTACACTAATTACAGATCCATTCCATAATTCTCTTAAGGCTGCGAGTGATTTCATTTCAATTTCATGGTAGTGGGTAATGACATACTACACTTTCTTATTTTCAGTGCCAAATCACGTCATTAGTAAAAGATGAAACAAAAAGAACGTTGGAGAAAGCAAACAGCTGCCTAGGATGGGTAATCAACAACCAATAGGTAGCTTCTAAACAAATAGTTACCTTCGTAAGTTTTCCAAAACCGAATCGTTTGTTGCCAGATACGAAGCCCACTTTGTCTTATTTATTCACCTATTTACTTAATCTTATTTTGCTAAAATCAACGCACAACTTTTTTTACATAACCCTTCTACCAAGAAAACAAATAAACAAACTAAACAGAAAAACATACTCTTTTTTTTTTTTTTTCCTGGAGGTAACAAAGATCCCATGACCTTCTCAGAGGAACAAATGTCAAAATGGTTCTTGGCTAAAAAAAAATAATAAGAAACTTCCGTCTGCTGACCTACTAAACAAAATACTGCAAATGAGATCAAGTAACTAACACTAGGCTGCTAAACTTGTAATAAAGAGCCCTAAGGTTAACCGGGAATAAGGTAGTGCACCAGTCAATTTAATCAGATCTACGATTGATGTTAAGGTTGACTTCGACGCAACGAGTAATATACATGTTTGCTTCGTTTATTCATATTGATTGCCAGGAAACCAGGTTCTAGATTCAAATTAAGAGAACTTGTTATTATTTATTCATTAACCTTGGCCTGTAAATGGCTCACACAATACTTAACCAACACTAAATAACAAGAGCTTCATAGAATAATTCCCGTTTATTCCGAAAAAATTTAATTTTAGCAATATAAAATAAAATATTCACCTGTCCTCTACTTTTGATTCTATTCCGTTTTATTGTACGGCCTCATCTATCTATCTCCATATATATATTTATATATATATATATATATATTATATATATATATATATATATATATATAATATATATATATATATAAATATATATATATATATATATATATATATATATATATATATACCTATATATATATATAATATATAATATATATCTATATATATATATATATATTTATATATATATATATATATAATATATATATATATACTATATATATATATATATATATATATATGAGTGTGTGGTGTGTGTGTGTGTGTGCGCGCGCGAGTTTGCGCATTTTGTTAGACTGAGATTAGCTATTTTCTTGGAATTTCTACTTTAACCACTTTTTCAATGACATTCTGTCCTTTAGCCAAGAGTTTTTCTTTTCCGCTTTATTGTTACAACGTTTCCATCAGTTTGTCTCCCTCTCCCATATGTGCAGAGATGTAGAAGATTAGATTCTCTCTCTCTCTCTCTCTCTCTCTCTCTCTCTCTCTCTCTCTCTCTCTACATAACTAACTCATTTACATTCTTCATTTGAGAATTGGGTACGCTTTTCAAAGGGTCATCTCTTTCTCGCTCTCTCCTTCCCTTTTTTTTATTTTTTTATTTTCGTCTTCTATGAATATTTTTTGTCATAAGATGTTTTATATGGCGAAGCCCCTAAACCGGTTTAGGTTACCTTCTCTTTCTTCCTCTCGTTTTAACTGAAAGGGAGAATATGAATTTTTATTCCTAAGCTAATATTCTTTTGGTAGTATGGTAAACTATCTTTAAAAATCAAATGTACATACATGAGTATGCATACTTAATAAATACATACATTCATATGTGGATCAATTGTTTGTTATAAAAAGAATTGATGTTAGAAATGTTAGAAACCTGAAAGTAGAGGGAAAAGACTGCGTGTAGTTTGTTTGGTAAAAATCTTAAAAAATCACATGTACATATATACATATACATATGAGGATCTAGTGTTTGGTATAAAACGGGTAAAAATCTTCATAAGTCACATGTACATACGTGCATACATATGAGGATCTAGTGTTTGGTATCAAACAGGTGAAAATCTTCAAAAGTCATGTGTACATACATACATACATACTTACAAATATACGAGGATCTAGTGTTTGGTATAAAACAGCCAGAAAAAGCTGTTAAATACTGTGAACAGAGTCAGTCGTAGGGCAATATGAAAGGTGTTGAGACTGTATGATATAGAGAATGATTTGTTGATAGAGATTAAAAGCTTTACATTATGGAAGTGAAGCGTGTCCTAGAATATATACAGGAAAGAATGAACGGCTTGGCGTAAAAGTGGGTCTTAGATAAGTGTGTACTATTTATCTGTGGCTGTTAATTGCATTTTTTGGATGAAATTTTACGAGAAGTCAGAGAAAGAGCTTCCTAAAAACAGTTTTGGAATAGTTCAAGTCTATATATGATACAGTGCCGACCGGTGATAGTGGAGACAGACTGCTGAGATTAATTAGTTTCAAAATGTTTTGAAAGAGGAGAAAAGCTTACAGGAAATATTAGCAATTGTTAAGTTATGAGTGAAATTGGAATGCATGAAGATTCAGTAAAAACAATTTAAATGGCATTTGGATTATAAGAAGATGACAGATGTATTAGGTAAGGAAATAGGTGAAATAAGAAAGGTAGGAGCGTAAGGCAAAAGATTGTTGGAAAGACGAAGAAACCTACAAAAGAGAGAGTGAGAGAGGAATTAGAAAGATGCTTCAATATCTGGGTAAGAGAATCCATGCAAGAGAGGAAAGTGGCGCAATGTGTTTAGAGGAGCACAACGCACAACTGGTAGGCTTTCAGTGCAGGTGCATGAAGAGGCTAATGCCTGTGGAACTTTACTGCACATGTGGTTCATCCGCGATTCAGCAGTTTGATAGAGATTTTGGGAATCCTATTGTTCTTGTTATTAAGCTCCATTATAGATGCCTTCTCTGTTCACAATTGTCACCGAGACAACCTTTAATACGAAAATCCGGAAACCGTAGTTGTATTTATTCATGAAAATGAGCTCGACTGTATATTATTTTTCAATATAACCTCTTTTGCATATTGATTGTGCACGCTGTTCTCTTGTTACTTTCACTCATTTTCATTATATTTATTTATAAATCCCTTTCTCCTGATCTCCCTCTTCCTTAGGAGTCCTTAGGCTGTAGATCCTCCAGCAGGAAGGAAGGGGGCGGGCGGGGGGTGGGGGTGTGTGTTGGTAGTAGGACCCAACGCAGAGCATCTGGTATTAGAGGAAGGGTGTGTACATCCCCATGAACATCCTTCTGACGGCCCTTTGACTGGTAATCCTTCACACGTTAAATCCTGCTGATCCTCCGCCAGCTGGTCCTTGGACGGAGGTCCTTCAGGTCTCCTCCTCCTCCTCCTCCTCCTCCTGATTCTTAGTCTATAGAAGGAGGAGATGGCGGATGAGAGAGAGGCAGAGAGGAGAGAGATTAGGATTACCGCGTTTCTTTTTTTATCGTCCATGGCTCTCAGAGCGATTGTATTTTAATGCAGTGATACGCATGCGCGTGTCTTGGTGCCCATCCGCTCGCTCACCGTGTTAGTACTAATAAAAGAACATCGTCCTTCGTCGGAACAAATGTTAAAAGTTCTCGATTTCATCAAGAAATGTTGAATTTAGGCCGCACAGCGATGTTATTAACATTGCGTGCCTCTGTTCCCTTTTGTCTGGCGCTCATGACTCCCCAAGGTTATAGTGTCTTGATGGGGGTCTTATTTATGGCATCGTCTGTCACGCCTGTATTTCTTCATCCCTCGTGCGCGCTCACACACACACACACACACAAACAGAGAGAGAGAGAGAGAGAGAGAGAGAGAGAGAGAAGGTGCGCTTATTTCTTCAGAGAGATGGTGTGGGATTTTAATACCACAGTCTAACCTCTTTTGTCAATTTTGGGCAGATTAATAATGAGATACTTTTCGAAGTTTCATTTGAATAATTCCGGCGTTAACAAAGGAAAACAAACGTGTTGAGTTTGAGGAGTTCTTTGAATTCTCTTCATTAATTTCTTAGGTCAGCCGTTGGTAATCTTCTTAGGTGCCGAACTTTTAATTTTTTCGCAGATGTAGGAGAAAAATCTATAATTTAGATGAAGATGACTTTTGTTGTTAATTTATTTCATTGCAATTGTGAATTCATTCTATATTCGCTAAAAAAGCAAAACCACGACAGTTCATAAGAACAGTTTTTCCACTCCCCGTAGTTTAGGTCCAAAACCCTTCAACAAATATCGCATCATTCACCCATATGTGCTTGGGCTCTCTCGTGCGTCATGGATAGAGACCTTTATTGCAAGTTTTCCTGGCTTTCTTCCTACTTCCATGATCAAAATCATCTCCAATCACTCCGATCCATATTTTTGAAGAATAAAACACCACAGCAGAATGATAAGATAAAATGGACAAGTGGAAAAATGCATCAGGGTAGCAAAAATATACACAACTGGCATAGAATATGGAATGAAACCGGTACCAGATGAACACACAAACACACACACACACACACACATACACACACACACACACAGAGTCTAATTAGCTCAAGACATGCACATACATAGTCTGCAAGGTCAGTGGGCAAGGAGAACGAAATCATATTCTGTTGAAATGAAGAGTAAGTAAGGAAATGAATGACGCTAGCAATTATGTAAATAAATAAATAAGCAATGGTATACAAATCAAGTGAAATATGATTAGGTAAAAAAAAATTAAATAAAAAAGTAACGAGTAAACAGATTATATATAATAACACTAACAATTTAATTGCAATGAAATAACACAGCTTGATTCCTCAAGAAATACGAATGAAAGCATATGAAGAGAAAGGAATAACTGCTGAAATACATTTGATGCATAATGGTACTTACTGTTCTCGTCAGTATTCATGGCATTACAGGCTGTGTGAAACACCTAGCTGGATTGCTTACCTGCAATTATAAAAACATGAGAGTTAGTTTATCATCCAAACTTGACAAATACATACATGTAAATGAATTTCTGATTTTTATAATCGTAATGAAGTTTTGTTTTTCAAAATGAAACTGAATAGTATATATATATATATATATATATATATATATATATACTATATATATATATATATATATATATATATATATATATATATATATATATATTATATATATTTAACACGTTTCATTTTGAGAGAGAGAGAGAAAGAGTAACAAAGTCAGAATGAACATTGGTGAAAAATGTCTGATTTGATATCGCTACTGTTTACCTGAATTTCTTTATTTTTCAAATTTGTTTTATAAATATCCATGACAACTACCGTACTATAAATGCATAACCAGTGACGGAACCCGACTCACGTACGCAAGAAATCCTTTCATTCGGACATACTAAAGAAACTCATTCTGCTTTTGTAAGATATGCAGTCGATATCCATTCATAATAAAAATGTCTGGGCGTCGTATAATGCTCACTTTCAGGCATGAATTATCGCTCTGTTACGTGTTCATTCATTAAATTTTGCAAGAGCCGTGAGTAAAATTATTACGACATGGCAACATCGATCCAGCCGGACGGGGTGCGCTTTCAAACGCTCCCTCTAACAGAGAGAGAGAATACTTCTCAAAATGACCAACAGATGGCAGAAGCCGCCACTCGTGACGACAACACAGCATGTTGTCTTATTGATAGTTGCCAGCTCGTTTATTGGAATTTTCTTATTACTTTCACACGTAACCCCCTTCTACCATTAAACTATACCCAGATAAGCCTTTAAAATGATACATAATTTAGAATATAATTAATCATTGAATGAAATGTCAAATAAACAAAACATAATCCTAAATAATAATGAATGTTGCCACCTGATATTTATCGTTCTATTTTCTCACACGAAACTATGTAAAACCGTAAAAAACAAACGCTACCTCTATGAACTCAGATATTTTTATCCCAGATGTACGCTCTTGCTATTTTTCTCAGTTATTCTTTATTGGTTCGTGTTACAAAAAACAGTATTAACTGCACGAAAAGTTGTCGTGACTTGTATCCATATCGTCGTTTCATGTGATATCTCAGTCATCCCTAAAATACCGTAATCTCCCTGAGGATACACTTTCTGTCAATATGCTCTTGGATGATAATTAGTAAAGGTTATGTCATCTATACTTTCCGACGCTAAAAATAGTCGTAACAAATTTTTTTAAATAAACAAAGAATGCGTTTTTAACCAAGATTCATATATATATATATATATATATATATATATATATATATATATATATATAGATATATATATATATATATTATATATATATATATATATATATATATATATATATTATATATATATATTATATAATTAATTATATATATTATATATTAATATGATATATATATATCTATATATATATATATATAATATATTTATATACTCAGCCGTTACCGCTAATCTAGTCATTCATCCAGATGTATTTAATTTACTGGATTTACCTTACAAAATTCTTAGCAACACGTCGTTGTCATATTTCTATTAAAGATAACAATAACCTACTGAATGCCAGGCAGTTATCTTAAGATTTAGAAACATACATGATATGCCCATGAAATTATCGTATTAAATACATGTAACAAAATTAAATTAAGTATAATTTACTTAATGTATCAAACTGCCTAGTGTCAATCATTACAATATCAAAAGTTAGTTTTTTTTTTCTTTTTTCTTTTGTAACAGAAGGAATAAGGTGATATTGGCTCCACATTACTTAAAAAAAAATTTTTTTACTAGCCTTACCTTTCTTTTCACAAGCGGTTAGGTAGTTTTGCCAACAAACTAACATTTAGTGTTAAGAATCCAGCATTTTTTTTTTTCACTATTACTCAGAGCAAAAACGTAATTCAAGTTACGTGAAAATAATAATATTAGGAAATTAACGAAGTCGACGCTGCGTAATATTCACTCAATGTAACCCTACACTCTTACGGCTTTCCAAGTCAAGTTTTTATGAGTTTTAGAGTTAACTGTTTGTTTGTATTTTCAATATAACTTTCAACCAACGCAAATTTTTACACCAGTATTTGCACATTGCCCCCACATTCTTGTACACCTCTCAACATTGTCTCCAGACTCCGTGGCACTTGGACGTATTCATTACAGAGATAATATCATCCCTAGGGGATGGACATTAATTCTACGCCCAATGGTCCGACTCCCATAAAAACTTGTTCTGGGGAGCGGTGGCTCCGTCCTTCGTTCGGTAAGGCACACGGCCTGCTATAATGCTCAGCGGTGCAGCAAATGTTGCTATGCACAGCACTTCTTAATCTTCGCGTAACAATTATTGCAGATTTGGCGTAAACTGCGCACTATGACGTGCTTCATATGTCACGGTTAAAAGACCAAAAGACCCACAGCTCTATATACAATTGTATTTTTATAATTATATTACAAGATTTCTATGCAGGAAAAGCATGCGAAAGCAACTGATGTTATAATTACAAATATACAACTGGATCTTTAACCACCATTGTATATGTGTTTAGACACGTCAATTGCAGAATGTTTGACTTGAAGTAAATGTTAAACTTGAACTCGGAGAAAACTAACTGTAAATTTCATAAGAACTAAATTGAAGAATGACTGATCGAATAGATAGAGATTTAACTAAGAAACGGCCACCCTCGCGAGGTTTCACAACTTGCTCCAAATATTTCAATCGACTAAAATCCTTCAGACAGTTTTACTTTGGTGATTTCGGAAAAGTATCTGATTCCTTACGTTCGATCTTATGAAACTCATGGTATTTAATCTTCTTAATTAATCAATGAGCAAATAGCTTCTCAGGGAACTCTTTTTACACAACATAAAAAGCTTTTCAGACCCGTGCCATGTTTTATTAGAAAATCTGTGGCTAAGCAATTAAATACAAAGAAAAATGATCAATTAATTCCCTCGCGCCGTTTTGTATGAGGAACGTAAATGAACGGATAAACAAACGTCAACATTTAAGTAGATGTATTACGTGTTAACGGAGATTCTCTTCTCTTGCATACAGCTCATAAAATATCTGACGACTGTTCAAAAATTACATTAAGAGTCTCCATTGCTCATAGTATGTTTACTTTCAAATGACTGGGTTTCATGGCCAGCGTATGTATCTTGTAGGGGAAAAATAAAAAGATAGATATTTGAGAACAAGAGACTAATCCTACTTCACACATGCTTCAAAGATCTAGGTAACTTTCCCATGTCACATGACGGGTTACTCTATGAGCAAGAGCCCGTGCTGGCATAAGGTCAGCTTGATCTAAAACAACAACCATGTCACATTAACGACTGCATATATTACTTCACATCCTTCAGTCGGGATTAAGTCTTGGATTCGCAAAGTCGATGTTTTATTTTCATGTACCTCACTTCCTCCTAGTTTTCTTAATAGGCGAAAATGATGCGTAGGCCCTTGGACATGGGAAGAAATATCTGAATTCCAGAAATCAGGATAAATGGAAGGTGAACGTCTGGATTTATGAGGTCCAACTCTTGAGGTATAAACATCCCGCCACGAGTCTGAAGTATCAAATTCTTGTTGTTCTGAGAGCATGGCTTCCGAAGTTCAAAACGGCTGACAATCGAAGGTTATTCAACCAGTTTCAAGGTATAGTTGAGTTGAGTTGGATATGAAATTTAGGCCAAAGGCCAAGCACTGAGAACAATGAGGTCATTAAGCGCTGAAATGGTAATTGACAGTAAAAGGTTTGAAAGGTGTAACAGGAGGAAAACCTCAAAGCAATTGCTCTATGAATCAAGTGTTAAGAGAAGGTGGAATGTAAGATGAAGAAGGAGTATATGAAAGGAGGTACCGTAAAAGGAACGAAAGTGGTTGCAGCTATAGGGGCCGAAGGCACGCTACAAAGAACCTTAAGTAAGCCTACAGTGCCCCGTATGAGGTCTACTGACGGATCTAACTCCCTGCGGAGAGTTTTAAGGTATAAAACACGTTAGTTTCGAAGTTCTAACGCTTTTAATTTCTATCACCTGGCTTCGAGCCGTCGGAGCGGTCTCAAATTATAAAGTATGTGATCGTAGAAGTATAAACCATCCTACTGTTTCTATGAACGTTTCAGAAGAAAACATGAAACGTGAACTGAGATGCCTGACTGAAGAAAATTCGGTGTCACAGAATTCATCAGTTGTTAAAGCAGTCATTCAGTGTCCTAATATATAAAAAAAGACACTTTTGTTGGTGTATTTGAAAAAGAAAAATAAACTATTCAAAAAGCTTCTTGTTCGCTATACGGTACGAAGGCACATCATATAACTACGTTAAAAAAAAATGGAATACTCCTCAGGCACAAATATGCCAAGGGTCATATATATTCCGATAAACAGTTACAGTTGTGGGCTGAGCATTAATGTTGCAAAGTACTTGCAAAAGTCTGGAGGGAGTAGCAGAAAATCCATTGCAATATTATCGACTGGAACAAGGTTTCGTCAGCCAAGATCCATACGGCAGGTTTATGGCAGAATCATAGGAGGCAAAGAAACCCTTTCTGACAGACAAAGATATCGACAGAGACAAAAACAGATAGATAGATAGAGAGAGAGAGAGAGAGAGAGAGAGAGAGTTCTCTAGAAAAAATCAGAAGGGTGGATGGGAGAGGGTGGGGGAGAGAGGGGAGTGGGGGCGAAGGATACTTTTTGAAAGAAGTTTTGATGATGTCCAGGACGACATTTGGAATGAGACCTAGGCCTAGTGGGACAACACTTGAGATAGGAAAAGGGCTTATAACTTTTGGGCTAAGCCTTTGTTTACAATATGTCATTCCGTGTGAGTATTACGCTGTTCCTTTTTTTTTTCTTTTCTGTTTTAGAGACGTGGTATTAATTACGTTTGCTTAGTTTCGTAAGCAAAAAGATGAAGATAGTGCTTACTGCAATATTCAAAATAAATGATATATGTGTGTATATATATATATATATATATATATATATATATATATATATAGTTATATATAGATATATAGCTATGTATATATATATATATATATATATATATATATATATATATATAATATAATATATGTATATGTACTATATATATATATATGTGTGTGTGTGTGTGTGTGTACTCAGAGAGAGAGAGAGAGAGAGAGAGAGAGAGAGAGAGAGAGCAATAAAATATTTCATTCTTTGTAAATATTCATATTTGTTTAAATACAAAATGCTTCAAGTTCACATTAAGGCATTCGCTATAAGAGTCACTACTGCTTTGAAACTATTTTATAAGTGATCAGAAGTCCCTCAAAACATAGTATTCAGAATCTACGGTGCTTCAACGTACAGCTTTTAAGAAAAATAAACAAAAAGTAAAAAATGTACCAAAGTTTCTTCGAAATCGAGTTTTCTGTACAGCGTATAATGTTGAATAAGCCCATGAAGCCTTCAGCCACGGGCCGGGTGTGGTCTATACTATAGCGTTGCCAGACGCACGATTATGGCTAACTTTAACTTTAAGTAAGTTCAAAACTACTGCGGCTAGAGGACTGCAATTTGGTATGTTCGATGATTGGAGGGTGGATGATCAAATTACCAATCGGCAGCCCTCTAACCTCCGTTCTTAAGATCTGAGGGTGGACAGAAAAACAGAAAACGAAAAAAGAAAAAATAGTGTTCTGAATCCTTCAATTCTAAACAGGAACGCTACTGTGCCAACTGGAGACACATTTCTATTATAAACAGTCGTAAACATAACCTTGAAGTTTACGTTTACGACTGTTTATAATAAAAAATGTGTCACTTCACATAAATCCCGTCGCGAGTAGCAGTCTTCTGAAAGAGTTAAACTCTGGTGTAAAAAAAAGAAGAAGAAAAAAAACAACTTAACGAAAATCACACATTACATCAAGAGCACCTATAGAAAATAAAGGAACTAAAAGTTATATGAGAACAAAAAAGTTTTCACATCATCGTCAAAACTCCTACGAATATAGTAGAAGTATCATATCGTCAAGAGTACTATATATTAGAACTATCAATGTAAGAAAAATTAATGAGAAAATTGCGTGCATTTGCGTCATAGTCGTTCCTGTATTCAATACAATTTTTTTCTTTATGATACTTTGCGTAACGGGAAGTACGTAGTATTGCCAGAGAGGTATTCAGTCCTCTAATTGCTAGTGGATTGCGTAAGGCAGACATTCCTCCACGCATTACTCACACAAGATGAAATACCTGAAGGCTGACTGGGGTTTGGGAAAGATGTTGGAAAGATGGTCCCGGTTGTTGCATCAGTATCGTTATATGAGAATTATCGCGCGTATTTTAATTAAGAAAACAATACGGTGTGTCGTTATATATATTGAAACAAAATACCATGCGTACATTATACGGTCCAGTCTTTTTACACACATACACTTGTCTAATATTTGTAAGATATACTATATATATATATATATATATATATATATATATATATATATATATATACATATATATATATATAATATATATATATATATATATATATATATATATATATAGCGTTCCAAGGTATGGCGGTTACTAGTAACTCGAAAAATAGAAGACTTGCTAATCCTGAATTTTCTAATATCAGACAACACGCCAATAAATGCAAGCAGAATATACAATACAAAGATTTTGAAAGATTAGGACGGGCACCGAATGGTAAACTACTGACAATTCTGGAGTCCTTGTTTATTAAACAGCTCGTTCCTCAATTGAACACGCAGTCTTCCTCGACAACTCTTTACCTAACGTGAGCTGTTGCCGGTCATTTCTGGTTTGTTCCTTCTGACTTCTGTTCTGTCCTTCCTTTCTCTCTTGATGGTTGGTTCTGCTAACTAGTTTTTTTTTTATCTTGGCTTTTATAATGTATTATGTCTTTTATTTGTAATCTAGCGCTTTTAATATTAATTTTATTGTTTTATGTCTTTGCAGCGTGAAAATGAAACCTTTGTGTTTTGAAACGTTGCAATAAATGTATTTTAAGGACCACCTGAGATGTACTTCCTCCTACAATTCTTGTGTTGTATATATATTATATATTATATTATATATTAATATATATTTATATATATATATATATTTATATATATAGGTTATATCTATATATATATACATATATATATATATATATATATATATATATATATATATATATATATATATATATATATAAGCAGCCAAACTTTTACGTGGTTTCACAGACTTATTCTTTCCTCGCCACATACGTAATCATATATACAGAAGTACCGCTTTCTTGTACGAGCGTATTCATGAACATACAAGAAGAATAAAATCGCACTCCACATCCAGAGAGAGAGAGAGAGAGAGTGGGGAGGATGACTTGGAGATCATGGCTTTCTCCTTTCATTTCTGATAACAACAGCTGAAGACGAATGGACATAACGTGAACATGAATGGTTGTTTAGTACAACATTGACCAACTGGGTGTTGCAAGGAAAAATGGATCAGAGTAAACCTAAGGAGGCCTGGATAAGGAAAGCCTCAAGAGGGCTGGTGATTATTATCTTTCTTTGATAGAAAAAGAAAAAGCAAAAGAAAGCTATATCCAACATGAGTTTCTCTAACAGAGGAACAGAATTTATTTGTCTAGAATTATGAATTGGACACACAAAAGATCATAAAGTCTCTTTCGTCATAACTCAGTCGATGAAGTTTCAAGACTAAGAAGGAATAGTTAGAGAAGCTGGGCAGCAAGATTGAAGAAAGGAAGGTAAAGTGGAGGTGAAGTAAAAGGCTCAAAAGTGGGCGCAGTTAGAGGCCGAAGGTACGCTACAAACACCCTTTAGTAGTGATTGCATTTGTACGAGCTGACTGACAAGAAGGTATCAGACTCTTTATAATATAAATTAGTCCTTATTACCATTCATTCACTCCTCTTGCAATCCGAAGACTACCGCTCGCTGACAAGAATAACAAAGTGTTATTCATCCAACATTCAAGATCTCAGAACGGATGATATATGCGCTCATTCACTATTCATTTCTTTTCGAAGGCAGTCACTCAGACGTTTTATAATCTATGATTACGGTTTCATCATACTGCAGCGTCTCTTAAATTATTACACCGATGATGTTCTCTCTATTTACCACTTGTCATAAGATAGATTATGCCATTTATAAAACATTCACTCGTATAAATCTTCCATATCACTACGCGTGAAAAAAAATGTAACCCTTCATTTATCATCCTTTTGAACGTATAAAGATGATACGTGACTAAGGATTCGTTTGTAGTCTTAGTCTTGTTTGACAAATTATCAATATTAAATGACAAACAGTGAATGATATATAAGTTTTTAATTTGTTTTCGTTATTCGCAAGAGTCGACTCATTTGAGTTATTGATTACTTTCATTCTTGCTAGCGTCGCAATTCGAAGGGTCAAAGGCACAACATACCTAATGCTTTTATCTATTCCAAGTTACATGGAAAAAATAAATTATCATAAAAAAAAGTCAGGAGTCTAACCCCAAAGGAAGTGTTAACAAAACTTTTGTTTTCGTAAGCCTCACTCACCTACTTAGGTCAGCAGCTGTAATACGAAAAAAATTTAATAAAAAAAATCCAACTAGAGTTACACTAAAGTACTGAAAAAAAGTAATTCAGATATGAAACTTTCATTTTTGCTTCCAACAGGAATTTCAACTTTGCAAGAAATACACGGATTAAGAGCCATGTTCGTAAAGTATCTATTTAGCCTTTCCACAGCAGTAAAAGACAAAACAGCTGGGACTATTGAAGCTATAGGTATAAATCATGTTAATCAAACTATAAGCACAAATCATTAACAAATCAGCTTCAGAAAGTTGACGCTAAGATTAAACCACCTTCTTCTTCCATTTGAGCAAATCTTTTTCTTATTATTATTATTATTATTATTATTATTATTATTATTATTATTATTATTATTATTATTATTATTATTTGGAAGAAGACCCTCTTTTAAACAAATTCTGCTGACTAAAATGGCAGAATTCAGCGAATTAATCTTATATATTGTCTTTTCTATTTTTCTTATTACTCGCTTTTCTGGCTCAGCGATACTTCGCAATAATTGGCCAATATCCATATTGGGGATAATGCTGAAAGTGGTATTTTATTTAGAACAGGATTTATTAATCAAACACTGGTATTATCAGTATACTGGTATTATCTGAATACTGGTGTATGGAAAGGCGTTCCTCTGGTCCAGGCCAAGCAGGGGTCGTCGTCGGTGTTGGTATCATTCCATAAGAGAGGTCAATGTCAGGCCAGGGTCGTCTCTGAATCTAGGCACACACTCTTCTGCATGAGTCCTGGAGCTACTTCAGCCTCTAGTTTTTCCTGATTCCTATTCAGGGATCTTGGGATCGTGCCTGGTGTTCCTCTTTTTATTATTATTATTTCACAGAGCGTTTTCATAACTACAATGATTTCTATCGAAGATGAGAGTGTTACTTCTTGAGTTGGGGAGCCACACTTACGAAAGTAATAAGTGAAAGCCGGACTTGTACCCAAGACTTTTCCATCATTTGTCAAGTTGTTCTGTCAACTAAGGGTATTCTGTAGACATTCAGATGTGGCATCATTTAAGAGAATATAAAGACTGAAGAGAAAATGAGTATTAATATCACTTTTGCAGAAACTGCATTCTTGTTGTTCTTTAGGTGAGATTCTAGTACTCTGGATGTAGTACAATATGTGAGATGCGCTGCGTCCACACTGCAAAAAATTATTCCTTGAACGCTTGTCACCAACTTATCGAACAAACATCACAGACAGGTTGAATACAAGTCAACGACTTAGCTGTAGTTTTCACCAGCATTTGCCTAAAGGTCGTTCTCCAACGACAGCCGCTGACGTGTCTGGAACTCTGGTTGTCTCACAGGTAAGACTTGCACTCAACTTGTCCTGCAAGTGAGGCTCTTGAACTCTGGCTGTACTACAGGTGAGACTTGGATTCTCCTTGTTTTAGAGGTGACTGGAATTCTGGTTTTTTACAGGTAAGACTTGTATTCTGTTCGTTCCACAAGTGAGACTCTTTGATTCTGGTTGCTCTACAAGTAAGACTTTTGAATTCTGGTTGTTCTACAAGATAGATTCTTGAATTCTGGTTTTTCTACAAGAAAGACTCTTGAACAACGAATTCTGTTTTTTCTACAAGAAAGACTCTTGAATTCTGGTTGTTCTACAAGAAAGACTCTTGAATTCTGGTTGTTCTACAAGAAAGACTCTTGGATTCTGGTTGTTCTACAGGTAAGACTCTTGTTCTTTAGATGAGACTTTTGGATTCTGATTGTTCTATAGAAGAGACTCTTGAATTCTGGTTTTTCTATATAAAGACTCTTGAATTCTGGTTGTTCTATATAAAGACTCTTGAATTCTGGTTGTTCTGTATATAAGGCTCATGAACTCTTTTTTTGTTCTTTAGATAAGACTCTTGAATTCTGGTTTTTCTATATATGAGAATCTTGAATTTTAATTGTTCTATAGACGAGGCTTTTGAAATCTGGTTCCATATAATATTATGAGACTCTTGAATTTTAGTTATTCTACAAATGCAACTGTCGAATTCTGGTTTTTCCACAGGTGCAGCTCTGGAATTCTAATTGTTCTACAGGTGTAACTAGCATTCTACATGCTGTACAGGTGATGTTCTCGAAGCTTCTGTTTATTTTACTGTTGAGATTTGCATCATAGTGGTTTTATATTTTTGAGGACTCCGTTTTACCTAAACACGGGTTCCATCGAACGTGGATCTTGTTCAAGTCCAGCCACCCTCCACAAATATTAGATAGAGAGCAAAGAAACTACAGATTCAAAAGAGACAATTCACTCGAAATTTAACACCCTGGAAAACGAATAAGCATTATTTTTCTTCTTTTTTTATGTCGACGCAATGCAATATATCTATTTCAGTATTTCTTGTCTGACTAGTAATTGAAGTAATGTGATATATATGAAATATAGTGTTTTTTCTTTTCAGGAAAATAAAAGAGCATAAAGCAAAACCAAAAAAAGAGAGAGAGAAAATGGAGGAAATATACAGTGCGTAGTAAAAGTGATGTGCACACACAACTCGGAATGAAAAAAGGACGCAAAAAACAAAGGAGGAGAAACAGCAAAGAATCGGGGAAAAGGAGGAGGGAAGGGGGGAAGAGGGACCCTTTTAAACGGGGGAATGAAGGAGGAGGGACGGAGCATGAATAAAATATGACAGCGCTTCGGTCACGATACGACAGCATAGGGTCTAGCTATATACGCTGGACCAAACTCATGACAATGCATCATTTGCATACTAACTACTATGATTTACGTTCGCCGGGACCCATTTGCACCAGCTATTTCGGTGATAAGTAATGCGCAAAGTTTTCTCGTTTGAATGGAGGAGAAGAAAATAAAATAAAACATAAGAAAAAGAGTAAATTGTATCAACAACATTTCTCTGGCAACGGGAATGTTGTTGTCATAGACTTGACGAAAAAGTTCCAAGTCTTACGCTCTGAGTTTTACTAGACACCCACACCCCTCGATTACCACCCCCTAACCCCACCCCCCCACAACCCCACCCCGCTCCACCCCCGCCTCAGCCCCTTATGCGTGTCGCTAGGGTGTACTAGTTTGCGTTTTATTTAATGGTTTTTCTTTCCCGTAATACATCAAAGAATTAAGCAGCCGATATGTAGATACTAATTCAACATGAACGAATGCTCTTACACACACACACAGACACACACATTTTATATATATATATATATATATATATATATATATATATATATATATATATATATATATATATATATATATATATATATATATTATATATATATATATATATATATATGAGAGGAACCGGAGAGCCAGAAGACATTATTAGTTCTCAAATCATAACAGAAGCACAGTCGAGCTTCTGTATAATTTGGGAAACAATCATGTCTATAATGTTGCCACCGTCTTCTGGCTATCCTGTTCCTCCTTCAATTGAAGTTTCCTAGAAACCAAAGCATAAGTATTATATATATATATATATATATATATATATATATATATATATATATATATATATATAGTGTGATTGTGTGTGTGGTGTGTGTACGCACGCTCGCGTAACAGCCATTTTTTTTTTATTTTTGCCTCCGTGAAAAGAAGAAGAAAGCCAATTTCTACATACTGAATGATACTTGTGTATGGGTACGTGTGCTTGCTAGTGTATATGTGTGTGTGCGTATCTGTTTGCGTGATAGGGGGGAGGGGGGCGAGAAGGGGTAAGGGGGTAGGGAGGGGAGAGAGAAGGAGGGTTGGGCGTTGATACGTGTATCAGACAAAAGCAAAACTTATTGTTTGGAGAGTAAAGCTATGCCGGTCCTATTGATTTCGCTCTCAACAGATTTCATGAGTTCCGCCAATCAGAGCGAATTTCATCAATTAATCAATTACTCAGCGAAGTTCTCGCTCCCTTTCACCGAGTCCTGTCTCGGCGTTGTTATTATTACGAGGCGAATGTTTAGGTTTCCGACATGAATTCTGTATACATGCATCTGATGAACGGCATCAATAGCGCCTGTTCGAACGGCGATCTTCTTGCTGTTTTATTAAAGTTATTATCGGTCACAATGGAGTCTAGCTTAACAATGGATTACACTTCTTTTACAGTTTCTTCCTCTACTGCTAGTGATGTTACTCCTAGTATTATTACTATTGCTGCGAGTTGCAGCTTACTGGAAGAAAAAACAACAAACAATAATAATAATAATAATAATAATAATAATAATAATAATAATAATAAAATAATAATAATAATCATCATAAAGATATCATAATAGCATGAGTCACTAAAAAGGTGAAGAAAATATAATAATAATAATAATAGTAATAATAATAATAACAATAATAATACTATTATTATTATTATTATTATTAATTATTATTATTATTATTATTGTTTGTTGTTTATTATTATCAATAATATCACAAGTCACTTAAATAGTGAAGAATCCACAGCGGTGTAAATAGAATTTTAATTATTTTTATATATATATAATATCTATATTATATATATATATTATAATTATATATCGTTCTATATATATAAATATTAAATTCAATCTATATATATATATATATAATTATATTAATATATATTATATATATATATATATCTTAAATATATATTCAAACGAGAGCTTTCGAGAACCTGCTCAATATTCATTCTCGAAAGCTCTAGTTTGTACTTACATTTCTCATATGTATTTACATTTGCACCACTGGATTTCTTCACTAACCAATATTAATGATAATAGTAATAATGATAATAATCTTTCTTATTGTGTGTAAATACTACATGTATCCAAAAGTCTACACACACACACACACACACACACAGCTTTGTGCCCTTTGGTCAGCTTCGAAAATATAAAATCTTCAAGAGATTTTTTTACTGTTCCAGTATTGGAAATTTCGTTAAAGAATGTCTAGAACTGCTCTCCTACGCAGAACTTCTTGGCTCTTGTTCTATGCATTATTATTAGAACTGTTATTTAAGACGAAATTTCTAAGCTTCGTCCACATGCAATGTTCTCGGATATATAGAATTTCTAATATTTTTCTTCTGTAATAGGTTATCCTTTAACAGAGAATAACTGAAAACTGTTCTTCTCCGATAAGGAAAAGAGCAAACCAATTAACCCTCTGTTAAACAGGTATTTTTCAATATTATTGCTGCATCAGCACAATTGATGTTACGTGAAATGTTTTCTATGTGACGTATGATACACTCCTCTTCAGGAAGAAGGAGGTGAAGTAAATTTGAACTAATGATAAAATTAATGTCTGGGATGAACCCTCTGTTCAACTCTTTTTTCAATATTATTTTTTCAATATTATTGCTGCATCGGCACAATTGATGTTACGTGAAATGTTTTCTATGTGACGCATGATACGCTTCTCTTCAGGAGGAAGGCCGTGAAGTAAATCTGAGTAAATTTCCGATGGACGTTTGCAGCTTCAATATTCTAACAAGTTTAAAACATCCAGTCGTTTCGCTTCCATCTTCTTGTTGAAGAGGTACAATAATAAACATTTTCAACACAAGTAAACGCTCAGCGAGGTTGGTGACGGGCTGTTGACTGGCCGACCTCTCTAATTCCTGGCATTGATGATTATTAGACCTTTCACACGAGAGACTATTTTGTATAGTAGGTGCTTCCACCTGTCCTTCAGCTGCTCAGGTGCCAAGATGAAGAAAGAGAGGGTTCTCTCACTCTGCTGATTCATTGCTGGCCCTCGCAAGCAAGGTCGGGGAAAGGATGAAGTGTTACCTGAGCTATGGTGAAGGAAGGGCATTGCCGTAGGACTCTGTGCCACTTCAGTGACTCTCTAAGGATGTTCTTCAGGTGCCGAGTCGATCGTAACCTTTGCACCCATCCTTTGCCTGGTCAGGTTGCCACTGTTGGTGTGAGGGAAATGTTTCTTTGTGGCCCCTTCTCATAGGTGACACGGGAGCCATTTGAAAAGGTAAGTAGAAGTTATCCCGATGCAAGAATGGGGACATCCAACTTCAGGGCGCTGAAACTTGTAAAACACATATTCCTCTGGAATAGGTTTGTAGTTCTACCATTCTTGTAGATATGATAAGTATTCCTTGATAAGCAAAACTATAGGGAATGACGTTTTCCTTCATGATGCACCCAAGGATTACCACTATCAGGAGTATGAAGGACAGTTCTTTTGCCTCACCAATATATAATCCATCACAGCGCAACTATACTCGTGTTTATGTTCATTACAGTACAGTTGCATTGTTGGCGAATAGGAACTTGGAATACTTGATTAAATTCAGTGTTTGTAACGGTCTAAGTAGAACAGGTAAACCCGCAGGAGAAAGACCCTAGACGCAGGGTTCCCTCGACCCCCACGGGACACCTGAGTGGCAGCCGGACAGGTAGAAGCATTCCTTATCCAACGTAGGGGATCAACGCGACGAATCAGAAGCGTTGACAACTAACAGTCAGACGAGAACCTTCCCTTTTGGTCTCTGTACTTTCAAGATAACAAGATGCATAATCATGAAATTATTATTATTATTTTTTTTTTGTTTTGGTCTATCACAGTCCTCCAATTCGACTGTGTGCATTTATAGTGTGGGGTTCCGGGTTGCATCCTGCCGACTTAGGAGTCCATCACTTTTCTGACTATGTGCGCTGTTTCCAGGAGCACACACTTTTGCATGAGTCCTGGAGCTACTTCAGCCTCTAGTATTTCCAGATTCCTTTTCAGGGATCTTGGGATCGTGCCTAGTGTTCTTATGATTATGGGTACAATTTCCTCTGGCATATCCCATATCCTTATTATTATTATTATTTTATTATTATTAATTATTATTATTATTATTATTATTATTATTATTATTCAGAAGATGAAACCTATTCATATGAAACAAACCCACCAAAGGGGCTATTGACTTTAAATTCAAGTTCCCAAAGAATATGGTGTTACGTGAAGATATAAAGATGGGGTAACATAAATATTATAAAGCAGAATCATGAAAAAAAAACGTATGAAAAGAAAGCTAAGAAAAAAGATGAAAGATGAGGTAAAAACAAAATATACTAAGAACGGGAGCAGAAATAACGAAAATGCATCAGACTGGGTAAAGGAAAAAAGTGAACTGAAAGGATATAAAAAAGGTAAAAAAAAAAAGAACGGTAAAAGAAAAGATCAAAAGAAGGGTAACAGAAAAAATAGGGTTACAGAAAAGACAGGGCCTAAATCCAAAAGCCATAAGAATGAACGAATTCTTTTTAAATGGACGTAAATTATTCAGCTATTTGTATCTAGAACAAATAACTCAGCAAAATGAATACAAAAAAAAAAAAACCTACAACCGAAAATAATTGAAATTTTTTAAAGAGAACTTTGTTCACTTGCCACAAACTCAACATCATGTAGGTATTTGTATATATATAGCATACTAACATGGCTTAACATCTCAGGAGAAGTACTGTAAAAGCAAAAAGAAGAATTTACTCAAATTCTCGCTTTTCATTTGTTTTACATTCCTGTTTATTTTCCACGTCCCTTTACAGTTTCTCAACTCCCTTCTCACGTTCTTCTTTCCCATCCTTATTACTTATCGCATCCACCCATCCTCCACCACCTCTTTTCCTCTCCTCTCCTTCTCAATGGCTTCTCCCCTATCCAGTATTTGCATAACCCCCTGTGCCCCTAATAACCCCCTCCGTATGGAGGAGGAATACCACTTCTGTATCTTTCCTCCCTTTCTCTCTCTCTCTCTCTCTCTCTCTCTCTCGCCACCCCTATCCCCCCGAGTATCAGCCCCATCTCCCTTAAAGTAAAGAACCCCCCAAGGGCGTCCTGCGTTGCTGCTCCTGCAGTGGCACAGGAGGGGGAGGGGGGAAGGTGGGGGATTAGGAGGAGGAGCAGGAGGAGGAATAGGAGGAGGGGCAGGAGGAGTGCTTCCCATAACAAAGGCCACCGGGGCAGCAGTGGCCGTAATTAGGCCTGCCCTCTCCTGCCCCAAGCATGTGCTGCCGCCGAAGGGCACCGTGCCGGACGGACGGACGGGGGGTAAGGCGAAAAAAATCCTAGAGGAGGAGGAGGAGTTTTGTGTGGACATCGTTGACGAACCTTCCTCCCTCAGTTAATTCAAATGGTCCGTTTATTTCGTTTACGTTTTTAAGTTTGCTGAATTGCTGTATTTTCGTTTGCTATTTAAATTTCTGCTTCAATAGTATTTTCTTTTTTATTTTCTGCAAAGGCTCCTTTTAGATATGCGACACTCAACTTCGCCAAAATAGAAGCAAAAATAAAAACTGTTAATAAATATCTGCGACTGCCTCTTACCTGTCCATTCACACACACAACTCATCTATCCCAGATGTGTAAAACCGTCGATTAGATAGAACAGAAAATTAATACTGAGGAGATTAACTGACCAGGTATATATGTTCTTATCTTCATTCCCGGTTAGTTAATCGTCAACAAATAAATAACTAAATGCCGTAAAACATAAGTAAATAAAAGTATGATCTTATTTAGGTAATGTTAAAACATGGGCAAACGTGCTTCGACGATGGAAAGGTTTTTCCATAGTTCCAACATATACTATCTTATGACATTTTCTTTTTTCCAGACTTAAGATATTTATTTAAAATGAAAAGGTTTAGTAGATTCATCTCAATTATAACTCTAAGATGGGTTGTCAACGCCGTAGACTTTTTTTAAATGAATGCCTCAAACCATATAAAAATACCTCGACTCGATAACATATAAAGTAATGCGCAGTAATGTTTACATTGCTGTGCGCCATATTTACTTATATATTCTTGTTAATACGGATAATTTTATATTCGTATGAATAACGGAAATAACGGGTGGTCAGTAAGAGGGAAAGAACATGGTCTAGGATATATATATATATATATATATATATATATATATATATATATATATATATATATATATATATATATATATATATATATATATATATACGTATGAATAATTATCACATAACCGTGATTCATATAAATTATTCGAGCTACAAATGTCCTTTAATATCTAATTCGCTCTACCTCGGAATTGATATGTTTTCCATATGTAAACTGAAGGGGAATTTTTTAGTTGATAACAATATCGTCCACTCATGGGATCGAACCACCATCCGGCGGACAGGAAAGAAATCAGGACGACATTGACGATACCGATTCGGCTAACAGTGGGGCTATAAGTTTGTACCGATTCTGACCTTACAAATTACCGTCGAACTCAGTTTTTTCGTCATTAGAATCGATATCCAACCCCCTCTACCATGTTAGCCAATTCGAACGTTTAACGAACGTAGCCATAATTATGAATAATTTTCACATCACCGTGATTCATATAAATTATTCGACCTACAAATGTCCCTTAATATATATACACACACACACACACACACACACACACATATATATATATATATATATATATATATACATGTATATATATACATATCTATATATATACATATATTATATATATATATATACATACATATATACATATATATACTATATATATATATCTATATATATATATATATATATATATATATATATATATATATGTGTTATATATATATCATATCTATAATAATATATAGTATATAATATCTATTATTACCTATATATAGAGAGAGAGAGAGAGAGAGAAGAGAGAGAGAGAGAGAGAGAGAGAGAGAATCGCGTCCCTGACCTTTTGACCTTCACCTGATGAATCACAATTGAAAAGAAAAAAAATAAAGGGTATCTCAAGGACTGACCAAGAAAAAGCTTCAGGACTCCTTAAAATCCTGCGGTATGCAATACTAAACAACCTGTGTCCAGTTATGTAGTTTTGAGATGTTATCTTAAGCCTATGGTCACATCCTATAAGACCACCCAGATCTACTGTTTTTATTATTTATTTGAGTCAGTATAGTTCCTTTAAACTTTATCAGTATATACTTTATTGTACTCTCATAAATCTTGTTTGATGTAGCGCTACATAATCTATAACAATTAAGGATGACTGGAATTTTAAGGAAATAAATAAAAAAAAGAAATGCGAATGGCAGAAAATGATATATATATATATATATATATATATATATATATATATATATATATATATATATATATATATATATATATATATATGGCATAAATAACTGAGACGTTTAAGAAAAAGTGGAAAGCGAATGACGGACAGGGGACATATATATATATATATATATATATATATTATATATATATATATATATATATATATATATATATATATATATATATATATATATATATGTGTGTGTGTGTGTGTGTGTGTGTATGTACTCAAGTGTTATTTTGGATTTCAAAACCTCTCTCCATCATATACTTTGGAATTTATCCGAAATGACACTATATTTTTACAGTTTAACCCCTGACTGCGTTCAATGAGTGCGCATAATCACATTCACATTCTTCCACGAAAGAAAGAATAAGAATTAGTAAAAGGAATAACTAAAATAAGGATAAGATTTTGTGTGGCCTTGCCCTCAGGCCCCAGCCCCCCCCCCCACCCACCCCGGCCCCTCTCTCTCTTTATATCTCGGAGGTACCGCCGCCAATCTTCCTCGTTCCACTCCAGTTTTCTCTCTGTGTCAAGTCTGCCGACGGCAGACCTTGCCTAGAAGGTCTCCCCTGGTTTCTCCTAACCTCTCCCACCCCTACCCCTACCCCTTCCCCCTTGCACAAGACCGGCAATCACCCTCCCTCCACCCCGCCGAGACCCCATATGTCTAACATCCCTTCTCCACACAAGACGATTCGTTCCACTCTCCCAGTCGAGTTGGCTGGTCGAAGGTGTAACCTTTGCAACGGCTCCTCTAGCCCACGATTTCGGCGGCCAGTCCACGTGGCCACGGATGTCTAGAGTAGAGACCTTGGGACTCTTGTGTGAGAAAAAGGGGACTGGAAGCCCCTATGGATTCCCTGCTGGCCATTTTGATATATTTTTCTGTGCTTATTAATTTTTTTCCCCCTTTTTTGATAAGTGATATCTTTGTTTAAAAATTCACAATTCCGTGAAAACAAATTGTTTAAAAAATATCCACAATTATATATAAAAATATATTTCTATGTAAAAATATAAAACAAAGACTTTCGAACACTTGAACGGTGTTCCTCATCAGTGTGACGTTAAAATTACATTTTAACGTCACACAAGATGAGGAACACCGTTCAAGTGTTCGAAAGTCTTTGTTTTATATTTTTACATAGAAATATATTTTTATATATAATTGTGGATATTTTTTAAACAAAGTGATATCTCTTTTTCTCCGCATTTCCCTTCACCTCGTCTTACTTCTTCCTATGAACACCATAATCTTTGGAAGCTTGAATTCCGAGTCAATGGCCCCGTGAGCATGGTTCATATGAATAGTCATCTTCTAAATAATAATAATAATAATAATAATAATAATAATAATAATAATAATAATAATAAGGGTAAGGGCATTTTAATCCTCTTTACAAACACCTAAAGCAGAAATGATGTATTTCCAGTCTGATTCTTTGGCTAAGAACTATCAGCAAACCGAAAAGTCTAACACGCCCTTGTAAGTGAAGGTTGGCCGATGTCCAAAGCAGGACGGGAGAGGCTCCTCTTTCTGTGTTTACTTCCTTCTTTTCTTTAAGTTTCTTTCTATTTTGCAAACATAAACAATTTCGAATATTTATTTTTCACTACTATATAGGACTTTTTCCTTGTTTTTGTAGCTAAGTTATTAACATCATGTTTGCTGTTATTAATTATGTAATATCGAATCACACTTCTTCCAGATTGCATGGTGAGATGGAATTACAAACACTTTTGTCTATAATAAACTTCATGAGCTATTCATATTTAAAGATTATTTAAATCACTATAATCTTTCAACCATGATCACGTTTTGATGCTGTCCATTGAAAGCCCTGCTACTATAACTACTATTACTAGTACTACTTCTACTCCCACTACTAACTAACGTCTCTGAGACTATGGAAAACAACTTAAAGTGTCTCCACATAGTAACTAAAGAAACACCCATAAGAAATTCTAAGTAGGAAATCTTTTAAGTTATGACCTTAACTCAAGCTTCCTATCCGAAACCTAACGGTCTAATGCTTTGAGACTGGAAAAAAAAAAAAAAAAAAAACTTCAAGGGAAGATCCGGTCTCCTATCTAAGACTCGGAGGCTCTTGAAAGCCACGAGATTATAAAAGCAGGTATGACCTGAAATCAACTATGAGTCTAAAGGAACCTCTCTTTGAAACGAGGGAAAATCATGGAATTGAGTCTATTATATTCTAACTATACACAATAGATTCCTAATTGATAATCAAGGTTTATCATGCATATTCTACTCAAGTGAATTAATTGGCGTACGTATGAAACATATTTAAATTTTCCTTGTTGCATTTCAAATATACCTCATTGCAGTACTATGAAATCTTACTTTAATAAATACCAATTGTCTTTAAATGAAGCAGTAAGATTTATGAACAATATATAATATTTTCTTCAAGATCGGTTTCAGTAATATACCATATCATTAATTTCCATTAGATATGGCAACGACTTTTTTAAATCACACCAACCTACATAATAAACAGCGTGAAAGAAATGTTATGTCGACAACGAAACAATATAAAGAATATTTAATTCATGTTTTCTTTTTCTCTCTTTACTAAAATTGATAATAATCTGACAAATAGAATTAAAACTAAACTAAAGCATACTAACTTATTCTTATAAGTATTTCAAAAGTTGTATAAGTTTGGGCAACTGAAGTGGAGACCAGTGCAATTTAGAACTGCACGTAAAGAAATATGTAATAATTTACTGGAAAAACACATCATCTTTATAACATAATGATTACACAAAATTACATAATTACGTCAAGGGAACAAGTACGAGTTAATAGGGGGAATAAAATATCCGTCCGCGTATTGTGACAAACTTTCGTCGTCAAACTCTGGGTCCTGCGCGGAACACAGGTAAGCCAAATTAGCTTGCAACAGCACCCTTACACCATAATACACATCCACTGCAATTTCGAATCATACAGTGATATTTGTAACTACGTATATATAAATTTAATGAAAATTGTTTTTTTGTAACAACTTCGTTTCGCATTGAATATTGTAAGGTGGGAAAAATGCGATTTGGTCCACAACAACAACAACAACAACAACAACAATAATAATAATAATAATAATAATAATAATAATAATAATAATAATAATAATAATAATAATAATAATAATAATAATAATAATAATAATAATAATAATAATAATAATGGTAATTTTCAGCACGAAAATCTGGTGCTTAAATAGTTTATGATAACAATAATTTGCAAACGAATAGAGAGAAAAGGAAGAAAGAAAATAATGATAATAAAAATAATGATGTTTGACCACGATCATTTCGGGCTTGAATAGTATATAATGACGACAATTCTAAAAGGAACAGAGAGACAAGAAACAATAATACAAAAAATGTTTCATTACACGATCAAATAATCATATTTCTTACAAAAAATTATTCAAATTGTTATTTACATTTTTATTATTATTTACATGTTTTTTACATGGTCAATGGAAAAACGGAGAGTTGGGTCAATAACATTAACGTACGATAGATGACGAAGGTGACGATAATACATAAAATAACTAAAGAGTTAACGTAAGATGGATGACGACAGTGGAAGTAATACATATAAAATAACTAAAAGAAACGCAAGGAGGAGAAATAAAGGCCGTTTCACCACACAATAATCTGAATAGCAACAAAAAGAGAAGCTACATTCCCCATCCATCAAATAAAATCCGCCTTATCTCATGTTTAAAGAGCTGCCCGGGAGATAAATCCAGACTCCAAAAGACCTCTTGAATGAGTTATGGCAGCACCTTTGAACAGAGTCTCTCTCTCTCTCTCTCTCTCTCTCTCTCTCTCTCTCTCTCTCTCTCGCTGGACTTGTTCTTTCCTTTGTTAAGGAGACAGAGTTGTGCAAGACTGTTCTGTAAAAATTGGTCATATGGTGCAAAATATAAAGTTTCTCTCTCTCTCTCTCTCTCGCTGGACTTGTTCTTTCCTTTGTTAAGGAGACAGAGTTTTGCAAGACTGTTCTGTAAAATTTGGTCATATGGTGCAAAATATAAATCTCTCACTCTCTCTCTCTCTCTCTCTCTCTCTCTCTCTCTCTCTCTCTCTCTCTGGACTTGTCCTTTGTTAAGGAGACCAAGTTTTTCAAGACTGTTCTATTAAATTTAGTCATATGGTGCAAAATATAAATTTCTCTCTCTCTCTCTCTCTCTCTCTCTCTCTCTCTCTCTCTCTCTCTCTCTCTCTCTCTCTTTCTCCGTTTATAAGATTAATAGATATTTTAGGCAACCAGGACAGACATAAAAATATATTTGTTTAAATGTGAGATAAAGAAAATGAGAAACTATCACTGATCAGTTACCATGAAAATTACATTCATGACAAGTCCCATACAAATTCATATAAGTAAGTGTTAAAAAAGTTCACTGGTCCTTCAACAACTTACAGAAGGAGTTAAACTAGCGTTACAGTACTGAGCCAAAATAGTTCATCAAAAGAATATTTCATTCAGTATTAAATTAGTTGCGTAACTTCCACGTAACCTTATGGAATTTCCGGCATCTTCAACCGCACAAGCACACACGCTAATGAAAAACATTTTTTTTTTCCTTTTAATTTCCGTTTGACAACGAAGGATGATCTTTTCGGAATGTGTATAATTATACTTAATAAATGGACCTAATTACTCCAACGTTATGAATGAACATGAAAGAAACACGAACGAATCTCGAAAGGAATTGCGATTGAATTTTAGTTTTTCCCCCCAAAGCAAATTCTACTTTCAATGATTTATTCTTCCGTCAAAGATAAACATCTTTAATTTATTCTTGAAAGATTAATGCCATTACTCTCTTCCTCTTAAATATTCTTGAAATATTTTCTTGTCAAGATGGTGTATTGGTTTTTATTAAAATTAACAAGTGAATTAAGCATGTAACAAAAAGCACAATCCCTAATTTCTATTAGATTTTAATGCTTTTTTTTCCGTTCGACTAGAAATTGGTAAATGGAATGAATTGGGGCCTGTTAAGAGCCAAGGAAATGTTTATTTTTTAAATCATAAAAGACCAATCAATTCTTGAGAGCTTTCTCTCTCTCTCTCTCTCTCTCTCTCTCTCTCTCTCTCTCTCTCTCTCTCTCTCTAATAGAAACATTTAAAATACTGAAAGACATAACAAAAGTAGACAGTAACCTATTTACATTAAACGAAAACCAGACAAGAAATAATGGATGGAAACTAGAACTGAAGAGATACAACACATCCCATTGTGGGAACTTCTTTACATACAAGATATGTGACACGTGGAATAAACTGCCATCAGAAGTTGTAAACAGCAACAGTGTAGACGTGTTTAAAAGAAATCTAGACAAAATCATTAGGACACTGAATGCACAGTAATACCTGCTCCTACAGATAAGTGAGCACACGACATCCCTAGGATGGACTCACAAGTCTTTGAGACATCCTAATCCTTGTAACTCCTTGTAACATCAGTCTACTTCCTACTTTCATACAACCCAGACGTATTCCATGGACGTACAGTCTGATACTGAGATCTATTCATGCCGTCCTTCCAGAACTATTCCCATCTTTCATCAGTAAAATGTCTCTCTTTCGTTCAAACCAGACAACTGCCGAAGTAAGCTGATTAAGAACTCATAAGAAGAAGACTTTCTATATTCTTACTAAACCAACGGACTTTATATAAAACGTAACTGTAATATATAAAAAAAACCAGACTTGGAGCTTGTGGCTTCAAACCTAAAAGTCAAAAGTCACATTACTAGTTTATATTCATAACTAAATAATTCTTGGAGCGCATGATCGGAGATGACTAAGGCCTTAATAATCATGGCCCCATTGATTATTCATCCCCCCACTTCAATGACTGAACTTCAAAGACGTGACTTTGCAGATTTTTAAAACGACTGTAGGAATCAACTCGAGAGGTTGCAAAAAGTCCCGCACACTCAAGAAGAGTGGCCATTCTTTCATATTTTTCCTATTTTCTTTTCAATTCTTAATCCACCAATCATGCAGAACTTATTTCTTCGACTCCGTCTCTCGTCTTTTCAAAAACACCTAATATATAAATAAGCTATCTTTCCTACTTTAGTCTCTATCTCTTATCTATCCTGACTTCTCGACACTGGCATAGATTCTTCTTCTCTTTATTAACCTCTTTATTCCATTTTCTTTCGTAGTTTTGCATTCGCCATACTTTCAAAGGTCTGCTATTCCGAATTTTACTTTGCAGGCGTCTACTATTACTTACTTTTTAAAAATTTCTTTGATATCTATTATTTTAGCTTTATTTTTCTTTAATTTTACATTTGACACACCTTGAAGGATCTATTATTCCAAGCATTTACTTTCCAGGCATCGACTTTTACTGGATTTCAGGAATTATTTAATTTTGAATTAAAATTGATATTTCACTTCCATAACGATATCCTATTTCAGTCGACTCTTTACAGCTTACATTCAGATCTGTCTCCTTTGACAGTCTGTGTTATAAACTTCTGCAAGATTCCTATTATCTTTCGTCAGTTTCCAGATGCTTAATAAGCCTTTTCACTCATTCTATACACGTTAAAATATTGTTCATTTTCGATACCGAGAATTATCGTAAATAAGCAAATAATATATATCACAAACAGCTAAGGCGTTTTCTGATAAATTTCTTCATAATACCAAAATTATTCTTCCCTTCATCCACAGTAACCCCTTTTGGCATCCTACCTAATCCCTTGTACTCTTACCAAAACACATTATCAACTTTTCTCGGACAAAAAAACTTTCAAATTTCACCAGTCATGTAATTTCTCACTATTATCGACTAACACCAAACTTCCCATTTTCACTCTATCCGCTGTTCCATAAGCTAGCACTTACTGACTTTGTCCTTGACAAAAATCCCTTATCACCCTATCGACACGAACATTAAATAACAACTAAAGACATGAGTCGCCCATTTTCTTGTCTAAAGAGTCTTTCACTGTTATAAGGAGCGTTAACACTTAACAAGATAACGTGTGTAATACGTTTGGCCCATTCGATAATTATAGTTATGAACATCATTATAATTAATCATTATTCAGAAGATAAACCCTATTCATATGGAACAGGCCTACAGGAGATATTGACTTGAAATTCAAGCTTCCAGAGGATATGGTGTTCTTTTGAATTAAAAAAATACAGAAGATAATAGAAAATACAGAAAGAAGCGAAATAGATCAGTATATGGTGAATTGTTTGAGGGCAGTAATGCATTTCATCTTCGCTTGAACTCTGGACGTTCTATACTCGTTTTTTTTTTCCATCTGTGGTGTTTGCGTATGGTAACACTGCGTCCCGGGCTATAGATGGTTACATTCAACTTACATTCAACAATAATAATAATATCCTATTTCGAATATTAACGGTGTAATTAGCATACAGTAATTTAATAAAACACTTTTCAGTTGCAAATGTACACCCAGATATCCTTTTATTTACCTAAACCTTACACATAGCGTAACTATTTAAAGCCCGAGACGCAGTGTTACCATGCGAAAACACCACAGGCGGATGGACAGATGGAAAAAAACAGAGTAAAAATGAACATTTACATCATCAGACGCACATATCCGATTATGTAAAAGCACACGTAACATAAGTCATAAAAGATGAAGTGTATTGCCCATAAGGTGATGAAATAAATATAATTTGTGTTACAGGAGCTATTAAATAACAACAAATCTCCCATCCTATTTCTTTAAATAATACCAATCATGGACAAACGGTACGTTAAAGAGACATTTAAGCTGGCCAAGCACAAAGCAGCAAAGCAAATCCCCAAAAGCGTTAAAAAAATGCATTTAATACGCATCTTCAGATTAAAGTGGAAAAACTACCTGTATCAAATTATCCTTCTAATACCAAACGTATGAACAAATGGTATGTAAAAGAGAACTTTATGCAGATCAAGCACAAAGCAACAAAACAAATCCCCAAAAGCGTTAAAAAAAAAAAGCGTTTACGCATCGTTCCGAAAAGTAATCGGGTCTAATACGCATTCTCAGATCAAGTGGAAACACTATACCTGCATCAAATGATCCTTCCAGGGCGAATAGGACCTACCTCCTCCATCCTTCTTCAGCCTCTTTCTGTGTATACGTCCGCCCAGGTATCCTCCCCTTGCCCGCCCCCCTCCCCACTTAAAAAAAAAAGAATGCAATTAACAACCACCTCACCTGACCCATCCATCGCGGGCAACCTACCTTAACAACCACCCACACATCCGACGGCTTCAATTAACCTGGCCATCTGGTGACCTGCAGCAACCTCCTATCCCGTATTATCCCCGCCCCCCCCTCTCCCCAAACCTCCCCCCTACTCCCCAAAAACCCCCCTCGCATCCTATCTTATCCTATCCACCAGCTGGTAATATATATATATCTCCTTGAGGTCCTCCTATCTGTTGCATTTCCGCGATGGAGGAATTCCAGGATTCTTTCCAGGGTCCAGGATGAAGGATGCCAATTCTCTTTCGTTGAGTTTTGGTGGTAAGTCTGTTGGTGGATGGAAAGATATCAGGAGTAATAGAGGATGTTACGGAGTGTATTACTCTGGAGTTGTGGCTATATATATATATATATATATATTATATATATATATATATATATATATATATATATATATGTATATATATATATGTATGTGTGTGTGTGTGTGTGTGTGTGTGTGTGTATAATACATATAACATATATATATATATATATAAATATATATATATATATATATATATATATATATATATATATATATATATATATATATATATATATATATATATATATATATATATATACACATACATACATCTTTCAATTTCTACCAATACCCCAGCAAAAACCCGAAAGAACAGACCATAATAACAACATAGGCATGAACAATGCCTGAATAAAGAACTTCGTGTTCTGTCAGTTATTTCCAGGAAAAAAACAAAGAACGCAAACAAAGGCCAAACAAAACAAAGCACGGCCCCAAAGAAGTAAGAGTTGATAATCTGGGATGAAGGCAACAGCGAAGAAGAAGAAGAAGAAGAAGAAGAAGAAGAGATTCTAGAAAGAAAAGAACAAAGATACCAAGAAGGGCGCCGGTGGTCAAAGGCTTCTTCGCTCGACGCCCACCCACAGTGTGGGTCGCCCACCCATGACGCACGCCTCTTGCATCCCCCCCACACGCCCCTTCTTCTTCTTCTTCTTGTTCTTCCTCTCAAAATACAATGACCACCCGTAATTACGCGAATCCTAAAACTTGACCTAATGAATGATTATTGAGATATTAGCATTAACGTGCGCCTCTCTCTCCTCTTGGCCCACCTGTTTTTTTTTTTTTTTTTTTTTTTTGCCATACTTTCACGCCCATGACGTGTTTTTTTTTTTAAATGTTCTTTGAGGTCATGATTCTAATTTTACTTAAATTCTAAGTTCAATTAATACCTACAACTTTTAAACTAACTACATAAATTCTAAACATACATGTAACTTGGTCACTATCAACAATCTAAGGACGCTATTATAAAAAAATATTAAACGAAAATGACCTAGGATGGATGCACTATGTACCCTTCCCAGGCCCACATTCCTGACAAAGGTGACCTGACCCATTCCGCCCGAGGTTTCATTATAAATAGCCAAGCGCCTTTTTTTTCCTTTTTTCTTAACTGTTGTCATAAACTGTTTTTGTATTATCTTATAAAGGTAACATAGAGACAACCGATATGTTTTAGTTATGTTAACCTTTAAGATAACACTTGGATACAATCTCTCTCTCTCTCTCTCTCTCTCTCTCTCTCTCTCTCTCTCGTAGTAGCCATCTTGCTTGGTGAGACGTACCCGCGTGAAGTCAGATTAATCAACAGATATCACAAGTTTAACATACGACTAGAATTTGAGAAATATCTAGAAGTGTTCGTGAACTATCGGTGATAAGATTAGTGTGAAAATAGTAGGATAAAGCGTCTTCTAAGTTAGTTTATCAAGTGTAATACTATAAATCAGAACAAGATGGCAGTAAGTTCCAACTGCGGGAAGAGGTGGCGTAATTTGGCGTGTTTAGCAGATTCGCAATACGATGAGGTAGCAGGAAGGGAACTGGCATTTCTCATCTATGAAATCAGCACAGTCCTAACCAAAAAGATACAAAACAAAGCATTCATAGATATATTAGAAGGATATAATCCTTCAAACTGGAACAAATCTAATGAAAACATCTTTGAAAATAATTGAAGAAGTTCCAAATAAAATCCAAGTGGTCAAGAGACTCATAAAGAAAATATACATAAACCAACATATTCCGACAAAGAAAATGAATAAGGTGAATCTTGTGAATATCCTAATTGATGCATTAGGAAAAAAGAATGCCAAGCATGGCAAACTGTGTAAGGTTTGGTTATAGCATAGTCAATCCACAAATCCTAATCAGAAAATGTGCTGCATGCAACATTCCGACCCATCCACAGTGTGCTGAGGTAATACAAGATTTGAGAAAAGATACAAGATTTTTTTGTTCAACATGTCTATCATGGATAGACAATGTTATTAAATCAAGATTGAATGTACAAATAGTTGAGGATGAAGAAGAAGAGGAAGAGGAAGAAGAAGAAGAAAAGAAGAAGAGGAAAAGGCGGAACGAAGAGAAGTAAACAAAAATGAAATGACAAAGAAAAAAAAAATAAGGAAAACAAAGAACAAGATAAAAGTATGGATGCAGAGATACTCATTGATACTACATATGAGGCAATAAAGCAGCATACCTACGAAGAAATAAAGTTACGATATGACAACAGAAAAGCAAATCCCGAAGAGGCTCTACCCATCTATACAATGACGGGAAAGAGGAAAAAATAGACAAGAAAGACAAAATCTGCAACCTTTTGAAAAGAGGGAATTGCAGATTTGGAGAAAAGATGTTACTACAAACATCCTAAGATATGTCAAAACTATGAAATATATGGTAAATGTGCATACTTAGATGGATATGGGGATGATTGCAGAGATCGCATCCAAAAATATGTAAAAACCTAAAAGAAGGAAAAAGGATGTAAGTTCGACAAAAACAAATGCAAATATATGCACCCTGTAGCCATGAATCATAATCAAATAAATAACCAACCAAGTAATAAAATCCAAAATAAGAAAGAAACAAATAAAGAGAGAAATCAAGAATATCAGGTAAAAGAGAAAAGCAAACCACAATGAGATATGCAGAGGTGTCAGCAAAAAATTTCAAAGCATCAGCTCCGAAATTCTACTCAAGAGATAATAACTGTATTTATTATGCAAGAGGATATTGCAGAAACGGAGAAATTGCAGATTCAGACACAAAATGAATAATTATGATGAAGGAAGATCAAATATTATGGAAAAGTTGGATTTTTTAATGTCAGAATTTCTGGAAATGAAAAAAAGAACAAACATACCAGAACAGGAAGAGACATGGGAAAATCCTTATTACTACCAGTATTAAATGAAGGAGAAAAGAAAACACGCAAACCATCATAGTGATGAATGCGCAGGGTTTAGTTACGAGTAACTCAAAAAGAAAAATAGAGTACTTAGAAGAACTAACCCAAAATGAAAAGAAAATAGATATAATGAATATAAGTGAAACCTGGTATTCCCAAGAGACTGGGAATGATGATCAAATAAAAGGGTTCCAAACTTATAGATCAGATAGAAAAAATAGGAATCAAGGGGAACCGCAATATATGGGAAAGACAAAAAACAAGGAAAAATATATGAGAAATATAGTAACTCAGAATGTGAACTAATAGCGGTAGAATTTGAATCTGAAAAATTGATGAACATAGTAATATATAGACCTCCTAATACTAAAGAGTTTGACTTAATAATTGAAAAATTGGATGATATGTAGAAATCACAAGGACTGGGACTATTCTCCTATCTGGTGACTTCAACTTTCCTTTCGTAGAATGGAAAGAACGAATAGGAGATTGTGGTTGTACTTATACATATAAAAAAGAGAGTAATAGTAGTGCAGAAGATAAGAGGCAATTTGAAAAGCTATTAGATATGCTACTAGAATACAACATTCAACAAATAAATCACCTGCCAACAAGAAAGGAAAATACTTTAGACCTCAGTATTTGTGAACGAGATGAATTATGTTAAAGAAAATAATAGTTTTATAATGCGAGTATTTCAGACCATAATGTCATAGAATTAACAGTTCATTCCAAAGCAAGTGAAAATAGAGATAAGCAAGAAATGAAAAAGTGGGAAGGATATGGAAAATACAACTTCTACAGTAAAATATAAAATGGTCAGAAATTAATGAAGAATTAAACAAAGATTGGGATAACATTTTCGTAAGTGATGACATAAGGGTAATACGGAGATATTATATAAAATATTGGAGAAAATAGTGGAAAAATATATACCGAAGAAGAAAAGTAAACATCATTCATGCATACCAAGAGACAGAAGGATCTTGTTCCAGAAAATCAGAAAGTGGAAAAAAGGTCTTGCAAAAGAAAAAAAATGCATGGGAAAGTTATAGAACTAAAAGTAAGATAGAAAATCAGAACAAAAGATTATACAATCAAAAGAAAATGAAAAACGGGACTTGGAAGAAAAAAACCCTATTAAATATCAAGCAAAACCCCAAACTATTATACTCATGTGCGAAGAAGATGAATAAAAGAAGAATAGAAATAGGCCCTCTGAGAATTGAAGGGAGATTAACGAATGAAAAAAAGGAAAATTTGAACAACTACTGGCAGAACGATATAAGAGCGAATTCACCCTAGAATAGATAATGAAGATAATGATATAGAAGTAGGGGAGGGCAAAATAGTGAATATTTAGCTGACATAGATATTAATGAAGCTGATATTGTGCAGGGCTATTAATGAAATTAAAAATGGAGCTGCTGCAGGGCCTGATGGAATTCCTGCTATTTTGTTAAAGAAAGTAGTTCATTCTATCGCAAAGCCACTTGCAATATTATTAAGACAAAGTGTAGATACAGGCAAGATTTATGATGAGCACAAATTAGCATATATTACCCCTACTTTCAAAAGTGGATCAAGACTAGAGGCAAGTATTATAGGCCTTGAGTCTAACATCACATATTATGAAAGTGTATGAAAGGGTAATGAAGAAAAATATTATGAAACATTTAATAAAAATAATTGTTTAATAAAGGACAACATGGTTTCGTACCCGGAAAAAGTACACAAACCCAACTGTTAGTCCACCGTGAGAACATATTCAAAATATGAAAAGCGGAAATGAAAACAGATGTGGTTTATTTAGACTTTGCAAAAGCTTTTGATAAAGTAGACCATAATATATTAGCGAAGGCAATTAGAAAACACAATATCGTGGATAAAGTAGGAAGATGGTTAAAAGAATTTTTACACAACAGAAAACAGATAGTTATTGCAAACGACGAGAAATCGGATGAAGCCAAGGTAATATCCGGTGTGCCGCAAGGTACGGTGTTAGCTGCAATACTGTTTGTTATTATGATTGAAGACATAGACAATAATGTTAAGGATTCGGTAGTGAGTAGTTTCGCAGATGACACAAGAATAAGTAGAGAAATTACTTGTGATGAAGATAGGAACGCTCTACAAAGAGACCTTAACAAAGTATATGATTGGGCAGAGGTAAATAGGATGGTATTTAACTCTGATAAATTTGAATCAATAAATTATGGAGACAGAGAAAGAAAGCTATGCATATAAGGGACCTAATAATGAGACCATCACAAATAAGGAAGCAGTTAAAGACCTTGGTGTGATGATGAATAGGAACATGTTATGCAATGATCAAATAGCAACTCTGTTGGCAAAATGTAAAGCAAAAATGGGAATGTTGTTACGGCACTTCAAAACAAGAAAAGCTGAACACATGATTATGCTTTATAAAACATATGTTCGTAGTCCACTTGAATATTGCAATATGATATGGTACCCACACTATCAAAAGGATATTGCACAAATAGAGAGTGTACAAAGGTCCTTTACAGCTAGAATAGAAGAAGTTAAGGACCTAGACTACTGGGAAGACTACAATTCTTAAAATAAATATATAGTCTAGAAAGGAGAAGAGAACGCTACATGATAATTCAGGCATGGAAACAGATAGAAGGAATAACAGAAAATATCATGGAACTAAAAATATCAGAAAGAGCAAGCAGAGGTAGATTAATAGTGCCCAAAAAACATATACCAGGAAAAAATAAGGAAAGCACACAGGACATTAATCCACTACGCACCAGCATCGATAATGCAGCGTCTATTCAATGCGTTGCCAGCTCATCTGAGGAATATATCAGGAGTGAGCGTAGATGTGTTTAAGAATAAGCTCGACAAATATCTAAACTGCATCCCAGACCATCCAAGATTGGAAGATGCAAAATATACCGGAAGATGTACTAGCAACTCTCTGGTAGACATTAGAGGTGCCTCACACTGAGGGACCTGGGGCAACCCGAACAAGATGTAAGGTCTGTAAGGTCTGTAAGGTCTCTCTCTAACCTTAATCTTGCTGTTTTCGTTTGGCAAGACCGACATCAATGTACGATCGTCCTTTGTAAACCTTGAACCACATGGCAGTTCCTAACGTGTCATGATTACTTCTGTTCCCTATTTCCCGCCCACAACCCCCTTCCTCACGCCCACCACCACCACCAGCCCTACCCCGCCCACACCACACCGCAGTTTCCGAAAACCATCGCACCAAATAAAAGGAAATTTCTGGTTTCATTTCATAAAGAGAATACCTTGCATCCCACCCAGTCCTACAACCGCCAACCCGCCACCGCCCGCAACCACCGCCCACAAACCACCGCCCACACCGCCCGGATTTCCGAAAACGAACCCACCGAGAAGTAGCTAGCTACATGTCCCGTTACGCAAAAGGAGAAATTTAAAAGCGATAATAAAAGGAATTTCTGATTTCATAAGAGATAACAGACAACAGAAAGAGTACGATCACATGACATAGTTACCATATATCCAAACTCTTAAAGAAAGCGTATTGTTCTGTGTATCTGGATACATCTGTCTTTCGGTTACAGAACAATACGCTTTCTTTAAGAGTTTGGATATATGGTAACTATGTCATGTGATCGTACTCTTGCTGTTGTCTGTTATCTCTTATGAAATCAGAAATTCCTTTTATTATCGCTTTTAAATTTCTCCTTTTGCGTAACGGGACATGTAGCTAGCTACTTCTCGGTGGGTTCGTTTTCGGAAATCCGGGCGGTGTGGGCGGTGGTTTGTGGGCGGTGGTTGCGGGCGGTGGCGGGTTGGCGGTTGTAGGACTGGGTGGGATGCAAGGTACGCCATCTCAATCTTTCATTCTGATACTACGGGCTGCTCTATGAGCAAGAGCCCGTGCTGGCATAAGGCCAGCTTAATCTCCAACAACCTCATTCTGATTCCGATTCTTACTCACTGACCGGGCTTGACCTCTCTCTCTCTCTCTCTCTCTCTCTCTACCTGTTAGGTCTTCGGGAGTGAATGCCAAGCCTCCTCGTCTGACCTCTAGGGCACATCCAAAATGGCGCAGACAGCCTTGGGGTCAAGATGATGAGCACATAGGCATGACGCCAAGGCTGAGCGATGTTTTTCGACTGATTTATTATTATTCTCTCTTTCTTTTCTCACTAACAATGCGTCCCCTTTGAGCCCTATCTCTCTCCCCTTCCCACCCCCCACCACCTCTCTCTCTCTCTCTCTCTCTCTTCATGAACTTAGTGAATAAGAATCTTTAAATATCCTACCAAGGTAATTCTGTATTTCAGTTTCTAAACACAGAGGATAACCTAGCAACAACGAATACACACACCCATATAATATATATATATATATATATATATATATATATATATATATATATATATATATAAATATATATATATATATATATATATATATATATATAATATATATACACTAGGTATTTTTCTTCGTTATATAGTACTGTGTCCGGCGCCATTAAAATCTCCACCGCATAGCACAGGAAGAAAGACTAATTGCTCAGCCTAGGACCACAAGGTCCTCATGATGATTTAGTGATCACTCCGACCAATATTCTCCCTCCTCACGAGTGCAGGTTCTCGAGTTATTTTGTAATCACTCAGCGTTCTGGAGTGTTAGGGCACAAGACTATAGCACTCCCTCCGCAACTGACCAGGTTAAGGTAAGTAGGTAGGTAGGTAGGTAGTAATAGTAATTAACCACTGCCCTATTATAATCCCAAACCTGTTTCACAGCAATCAACGCTGTTCTGCAGCATCTCGACGGAACTTAAACGATAAAAAACGGTGTCGTTTATCGTTCCACGATGAAAGAAAAGTTTACTCTAATAATAATGATTATAACTTTTAGTTGGGATGTAGAATTTAGGCCAAAGGCCAAGAGCTGGGACCGATGAGATCATTCAGCGCTGAAAAGGAAATTGAGAAAAAAAGTTCTTAACGGTATAACAGGAGGAACTTGTGAGGAGAAGGTGGGAAGAAAGAGAATAAGATGGAAGAGAGAGAATAGAAACAGAGGGGGTAAGGGAATAAAAGAAAGAAAGAAGGAAAAATATGAACCAGAATAGAGAAATAGGATGGAAGGAAGGAGAATATGAACAGCTGTAGGAATAAGAAGGAAAGAAAGAGAACATGAAAACAGAAGTTCGGGGAACTAAGAAAGGAAGAAAGAGAATATGAACAGAGTAGGGATTAAGAAAGAAGAAAACGAATATGAACAGAGTAGGGAATAAGAAGGAAGAAAGAGAATATGAACAGAGTAGGGATTAAGAAAGAAGAAAACGAATATGAACAGAATAGGGAATAAGATGGAAGAAAGAGAATATGAACAGAGTAGGGATTAAGAAAGAAGAAAACGAATATGAACAGAGTAGGGAATAAAGAAGGAACGAAAGAAGAATATGAACAAGAGTAGGGAATAAGATTGGAAGAAAGAGGGAATATGAACAGAGTAGGGAATAAGAGGAAGAAAATAGAATATGAACAGAGTAGGGAATAAGATGGAACGGAAAGAGAATATGAAACAGAGTTAGGGGAATAAGATGGAAGAAAGAGAATATGAACAGAGTAGGGATTAAGAAAGAAGAAAACGAATATGAACAGAGTAGGGAATAAGATGGAAGAAAGAGAATATGAACAGAGTAGGGAATAAGAAGGAAGAAAGAGAATATGAACAGAGTAGGGAATAAGATGGAAGAAAGAGAATATGAACAGAGTAGAGAATAAGAAGGAACGAAAAGAGGAATTCTGAACCGAGTAGGGAAATAAGATGGAAGAAAGAGAATTATGAACAGGAGTAGGGAATAAAGAAGGCAAGAAAGAGAATATGAACCAGAGTATAGAATAAGAAGGAAGAAAGGAAGAATATGAACAGAGTAGGGAATAAGATGGAAGAAAGAGGAATATGAAAAGAGATAGAGAAAATAAGAAGGCAAAGAAAGAGAATATGAACAGAGTAGGGAATAAGATGGAAGGAAAGAGAATATGAACAGGAGTAGGGAAAATAAGATGGAAGAAAGAGAATTATGAACAGAGTTAGGGATTAAGAAAGAAGAAAAACCGAATATGAACAGAGTAGGGAAATAAGATGGAAAGCAAAAGAGAATATGAACAGAGTAGGGAATAAGAAAGGAAGAAAAGAGAATATGATCAGAGTAGAGAATCAAGAAGGAAGAAAGAGAATATGAAACAGAGTAGGGAAAATAAGAAGGAAGAAAACGAGAATATGAACAGAGTAGCGAATAAGAAGGAAGAAAAGAGAATATGCACAGAGTCGGGTGGAATAAGATGGAAGAAAGAGAAATATTGAACAGAGTTAGAGAATAAGAAGGAAGAAAGAGAACTCTGAACAGAGTAGAGAATAAGAAGGAAGAAAATAGAAAGAAAGAGAAAGAAAGAGAATATGAACACGAGTACGAGAATAAGAAAGGAAGAAAAAGAGGAATATGAACAGAGTAGGAGAATAAGAAAGGAAGAAAGAGAACTATGAACAGAGTAGGGAACTAATCCTTGGCCTGAAAAGAGAATATGAACAGAGTAGAGAATAAGGAAGGAAGAAAGAGAATATGAAACAGAGTTAGCGAATAAGAAGGAAGAAAGAGGAATATGAAACAAGAGTAGAGAATAAGAAGGAAGAAAGAAAGAATATGAACAGAATCGGGTTTCAGATGGAAGAAAGAGAATATGAACAGAGTAGAGAAATAAGAAGGAAGAAAGAGGAAATATTGAACAGAGTAGGGAAATAAGAAGGAAAGAAAGAGGAATTATGAAAAGAGGTAGTAGGGAATAAGAAGGAAGAAAGAGCAATATGAAACAGAGTAGGGCAATAAGAAGGAAGAAAGGAGGGAATATGAACAGAGTAGAGAATAAGACGGAAGAAAGAGAAATATGAACCAGAGTAGAGAATCGAAGGAAGGAAAGGAAATATGAACAGAAGTAGGGAATAAGAAGGAAGAAACGAATAGAAACAGAGTAGGGGAAGAATAAGAAGGAAGAAAGAGAATCTGAACAGAGTAGGGAATAAGAAGGAAGAAAGAGGAATATGAACAAAAAAAAAACAGAGTAGAGAATACGAAGGAAGAAAGAGAATATGAACAGAGGGTAGAGGAATAAAGAAGGAAGGGGCAGGGAATAATGAACAGAATAGGGAATCAGAGGAAGAAAGAGAATATGACAGAGTAGAGAAATAAGAAGGAAGAAAGAGGAATATGAACAGAGTATGGGAAATAAGAAGGAAGAAAGAGAATAATGAACAGGGAATAGGGATCAGATGGAAGAAGAAAGAAATATATGAACAGAGTAGAGATAAGAAGGAAGAAAGAGAATATGAACTGATTGTAGAGAATAAGATGTAAGAAAGAGAAATATGAACGAGTAGAGAATAAGAGGTTCTTAGTTATAGAATTTATAGTTTGGTTAACAGAATAGGGAATAAACAGAGGAAGAAAGAGAATATGAAAACAGAGTAGAGAATAAGAAGAAGAGATAAGAATATGAACAGAGTAGAGAATAAGATGGACGAAGAAAGAAATATGAAACAGAGTAGAGAAAATAAGGAAGGAAGAAAAAGAGATATGAACAGAGTAGGGAATAAGAAGGAAGAAAGAGAAATACTGAACAGAGTAGAAGATAGAAGGAAAGAAAGAAGGAATCTGAAACAGAGTAGAAGAATAAGAAGGAAAAATGAGAATATGAACAGAGTAGAGAATAAGAAGGAAGAAAGAGAATATGAACAGAGTAGAGAATAAGATGGAAGAAAGAGAATATGAACAGAGTAGAGAATAAGAAGGAAGAAAGAGAATATGAACAGAGTAGAGAATAAGAAGGAAAAAAGAGAATATGAACAGAGTAGAGAATAAGAAGGAAGAAAGAGAATATGAACAGAGTAGAGAATAAGAAGGAAGAAAAGGAGAATATGACAGAGTAGAGAATAAGAAGGAAGAAAGAGAATATGAACAGAGTAGAGAATAAGAAGGAAGAAAGAGAATATGAACAGAGTAGAGAATAAGAAGGAAGAAAGAGAATATGAACAGAGTAGAGAATAAGAAGGAAGAAAGAGAATATGAACAGAATAGGGAATAAGATGGAAGAAAGAGAATATGAACAGAATAGGGAATAAGATGGAAGAAAGAGAATATGAACAGAGTTACAACAAAAGGAATGAAAGGGGCAGCAGCAAGGAGGCCTAAGGAACTGCAGAAAGCCTTTACCAATGCCTACAGCGCACCGCGTAAGGTGCACTGACGGCACAGCCCGCCACCATCCCCCATCTCACAAAATTTTTGGACTAATGAAAATTATTCTTAGGGGAATAAATTCTGCTTTCATCTCCGACAAGCACAAGGCAATCACAGACAGTACGGTAACTGCTCCGAAGAGGTTTTTAATGTCTTCATCCCACACGCCCACGCTGCTTGCGTTCGCTGCAGCTGCGTTCTGCAGTCTTTTGCTTGAAGTAATTCAGTTATTAACTGTTATTGCGTCATTAGTGGGCCATGTGTTCTCGCTCGAGCGCAGGCGCAGAAAGAAGTGCGGGAAGTAAAAAACATCAATAAAAAAAGTTACGTGCCTTTCTTGAAGGTAAAAGAGAGACTTTTCTTTTTTTAGATTTTTTTTTTTTTTTTTTTTGAGAGAGAGAGAGACAGACAGACAGACAGACAGACAGAGAGCGAGAGAGAAGAAGAAGTAGCAGCTTAAGAGTTCTGAATTACGGATTCGTAAATAAGGAGATTAGAACGACCGAGAATTCTCGTAACCACAGCGCCATAAATGAACACCAGACTTTGTTACTGAAAAATTCTACAGAGAGAGAGAGAGAGAGAGAGAGAGAGAGAGAGAGAGAGAGAGAGAGAGAAGCAGATTTAGAATTCTAAATCCCAGATTCGTAAGTAAAGAGATTAGAACTCCCCGAATTTTTCATGTCTACTTCGCCGTGAATGAACTACCAGACTTCGCTATCAAAACTTTATACGGAGAGAGAGAGAGAGAGAGAGAGAGAGAGAGAGAGAGAGAGAGAGAGAGATTCTGAATCACGGATTCGTAAATATACAGATGAGAACGCCCGGGATTTCTCATGTCCACATCGCCATGAATGAACGCCAGACCTCGTCATTAAAAATTTCTACAACGTCACTCCCGCTCGATTCAAGATGGCATATTCCTTACTTCGTTTCTTCTGTGTTCCTCCGTTTCTCTCTCTCTCTCTCTCTCTCTCTCTCTCTCATTGGGTGCAAGTAACATTGATAACTTTAATGCAATAAGTTTTGAAGGTCTAGAATCAATCGTCGCGCTCTTTTTGGCAAAGCGTCTAATTTCCACTGTTATTTATTTATTTTTTAGTTAGCGGCATCGGATGTGTCATTGACTTTCTGTTGTAAATAATAACAAGTTTCTGTCTGTCAACATACATACATTTCTAATATGTCAAATACACACACACACACACACACACACACACACACACATATATATATATATATATTATATATATATATATATACTATATATATAGAATATATGTATATTATATAACATATATATAATATATTATATATTATATATATGTATATATATACATATAATAGATATATATATATATATATATATATATATATATATATAGTATATATATACAATATATATATATATATATGTATTTATATACAACCATATATATATATATATATATATATATAAGATATATATATATATATATATAATAAATGACAGCGGGCAGACAGCTACACATTCCAACAGGGGTTCCAGCAAGACACCAGCTTACATGATCAGTTTATTAAAGAGACGTTTCGTGCCCCAAAACATTGGCCCATCATCCAGACTGATGATGTGCCAATGTTTTGGGGCACGAAACGTCTCTTTGAAGTAAACTGATCATGTAAGCTGTTGTGTTGCTGGAACCCCTGTTGGAATGTGTATATATATATATACTATATATATATATATATATATATATATATATATATATCTATATATATATATATATTAATTATTCTAGTTATGTCTTGTCTAAGAGAAAAGAGTTCCGACTGTCATTGGGTTTGGACTTTTTTATGCCAAATTTTAAACCTGACTTTAGTCAATTTTACTTACCTATTGAAATTCTGTTTGGACGACTTCGGTCATTACAATTACCTGGTGATTTATCCAGTTTGCAAAGAGATATACAAACTATTGCTCAGAAAACCTTTTCAAGACTGTCAACCAACTGGTTTCCTTTCTTTAGAAGAGATGATTATCAGCTACTGAAAAGCTTATCCAACAATCTAAACATTATCATTACTAGACCAGACAAAGGAAGAGGCACAGTGATTTTAAATAAAAATTAATACACACAGAAAATGGATGATATTTTAAAGGACAGAACAAAGTTCATTGAAGTAGGTAACCCAACTTACCAACCAATCTTTAAGGTGGAGGATAAAATCAACAGGTTGTTGAAAGGTTTTAAAGATAATAATATTATAACTGAAAGTACCTACCAAGAATTATACTCTTCTGGTTCTTCATACAGAGTTTTATATGGTCTTCCAAAAATACACACAGATAATGTCCCTTTGAGACCTATTTTGGCTGCTTATAACACTCCCAACTATCAAATAGCTAAATATCTCGTACCAATGTTACAGCCTTTCGCCAATAATGAGCATTCCTTACATAATTCCGTCAGCCTTGTACCTGATTCTTACCCCAGGATGTTGACTTGCATATGGTTAGTTTTGATGTCACATCCCTCTTCACAAATATACCGTTGCAGGCGACGGTCGATATTATTTTAGAGAAAATCTTTTCTGCTGATGATTTTTTATTTCACAACTTTAACAAGGACAATTTTAGGAAACTTTTAGAAATAGCATTGCAGGACACTCACTTTATATTTAACAAAATAATTTACAAACAAGTAGATGGTGTTTCTATGGGATCCCCTTTAGGTCCAATTATGGCCAATGCCTTCATGTGCTCTCTCGAAGAACAAATGCTCGAAGGATGTTCCTCAACATGTCGTCCTCTCTTTTACAGAAGATATGTAGATGACACAATTGCTTTATTTAGATCTAGGGCGGATGCGGAAAATTTCTTGGAATATATAAATGGCTTACACCCAAATATACAGTTCACAATTGAGCACGAAGACGACAATAAACTTCCATTTTTAGATATTTCAATCACTCGAACTCCTCAAGGGTTTAATACCAGTGTTTTTAGAAAAAAGACATTTACAGGTCTAGGTACGAACTTTTACAGCAATTGCTCTTTCAGTTTTAAATTAAATAGTATTTTCACACTGTTGCACCGTGCCTATAGGTTATCCTCTACCTGGCACAACTTTCACGAGGAAATTTTGTTTTTACTTCAATTTTTCAAAAATAATTCGTATCCTTCCTTCTTATTCAACACGTATGTAAATAGCTTTTTTAATAAAATATTTCAACCCCGTCTGTCCACACCTAATGTCCCTAAATTGCTCATGTATGCCTCCATTCCTTTTGTACATCCGAAGAAATTCAAACAAACACCGCAAGACTCAATTCGCAGTACATTTCCAACTCTAGATATCAGATTATGTTCGAAAAATCCTAAGACAATTGGGTCATTATTTCACCATTAGGATAGGCTTCCTGCCTTGATGCGGTCTCAAAATGTAAAGTTGGGAAATATATCGGAGCCACTAATAGATTACTCAAAGTCAGAGCTGATTCTCATCTTGGAGTTAGTCACCGAATTGGATGTCAATTAAAAACTAAAGAATTTTCTAATATAAGAGACCACTGTAAGAAATGCAAGACATTATTCTCTTATGAAGATTTTAATGTTATCGCCCAAGCACCCAATGACCACTCTCTCTCCATCCCGGAATCGTTAACTATCAAGCAGCTTGTTCCTTCCCTGAACAGCCAGACCTCTTCCACTATCTTATATATCGCCTAAGTTGAAGTCGTCCTCCTGAAAAACTGAGAATGTCACTCAGTTCTTAGCTCAGATAGAGTATGGTACTAATTCATTTTAACACCATAATTTTTTATATATACAATTTTAAAAAGTTTTTCTGTATTAGGTTTTGAATGTTTTTTTTTTTTTTTTTAGCTTGCTTTTGTTTGTTTTAAATTCAAGTCTCTTGTTTTTTAGACTTTGTGAGTTTTTTTTAACTGAGTCCTTTTTTTAATTTTTATTCTTTGTATTTTACAGCCCTGATGATGAGACATGTCGTCTCGAAAATTTGGCCAATAAATTTACAATGCTACGATGGCTGTTTGCTGTTTTAGTCCTCCTGAACCTGCGGCGTTCTAGATGCCCCAGTCTTCCAATGTGTATATATATATATATATCTATATATATATATATATATATATATATGTATGTAATGTATGTATGTCTGTATGTATGTATATATCTATATATATATATATAGTATATATATATATATATATATATATATATATATATATATGTATGTCTGTATGTATATATATATATATATATATATATATACAGTATATATAAAGTTACCAGTTTAACAAATGGACACCACTCCTAGAACGCATTTCTAGAGAACAAATAAATAAAAGCCAGGCGCACTAAGAGAACAACAGCAACAGTCCACGTCCAGGGGCCAAATAAAAGAGACTTCGTCATCTAAAAGGTTCAAGGTTGTAATGCGGCGGCGAAGAGGTCAGACGTGACCCTGACCCCGGGGGAATGATCATGTGCCTGTGAGAACAGGACGCAATGGGAGGAGGGCGGGGAGTGGGGGACTGCGGGCGGGGGGTGGGGGGGGCGTTTCCTCCTTCGTCTTCCCTGAGGAGGAGGAGGGGTCCTGCCGAAAATGGGAGTTTAAGAAGCAAATGCTCCTCGACGTCGGGTGGACCCTTAAGCTTAAATCTCTGATATATTAAAGCAATAAATAGAAAATAAATTCTTTGATACACTAAAGCAAGAAATAGAAAAGATTTTCTCTGATATATCAAAGCAATAAATAAAAAATAAATTCTCTGATACATTAAAGGAAGACATTGAAAAGAAATTCTCTGATGTACTAAAGCAATAAATAAAAAATAAATTCGTGATATATTAAAGCCAGAAATAGAAAATAAATTCTCTGATACATTAAAGCAATAAATAGAAAATAAATTCTCTGACACATTAAAGCAGGAAATAGAAAACAAATTCTCTTGATACATTAAAGCAAGAAATAGGAAATAAATTCTCTGATTTATTAAATAAAGAAATAGAAAATAAATTGTCTGATATATTAAAGCAAGAAATAGAGAAGAAATTCTTTGATATATTAAAACAAGACACAGAAATTAAATTCTCTGATATTATAAAGCAATAAAGTCGTTGCTATATTAAAGCAAGATATAGACAATAAATTCTCTGATATATTAACGCAAGAAATTGAAAATAATTTCTCTGATATATTAAAGAAATAAATAGAAAAGAAATTCTCTGATGTACTAAAGCAATAAATAGCAAACAAATTCTCTGATATATTAAAGAAAGAAATAGAGAACAAATATTATTTAACAGTAGGAAATACGATTGGTCTGTATCTATTTCTTTTTAATATCAGATGAAAGAGAAATAGAATATAAATATCATTTAGTAGCATGAAACAAAAATAGCCAGAATCTATTTCGTTCTTTTTAATATGAGAGTAGGGAAATAGAATATAAATAGAATTTAGTGGCATGAAATAATAATGGCCAGAATCTATTTCGTTCTTTTTAATATGAGAGTAGAGAAAGAGCAAAAAATGATTATTCAATAGTAAGAAATCTACTGTTTGCCTATATCTGTTTCTTTCTTAGTAATATCAGGGTAGAGAAATAAAGAGAAAAATTTAATGTAAAAACCAAAGAAAGAAATATTTGATAAACAAGAAGAACTACCAGAAATATATATAAATATAATAATCAGACTGCGTGAAAATGGAGGGAGGCGGGGTGGAACGGGGGTGGGGGTGTGGAGTGGGGTTGAATCTCAGAGGGAGTTATTATACTCATTCTAAGCAATTGATGGTACCCAGGATGGGGGTTGCGAGCCATATGCCAACCCAAAACGGTGACATACATACGAGCACACACACACACTATCTATATATATATATATTAGATATATATAGTAGTGATCTATATATATATGTGAGGGATTAGAATTATATACAGACATACTAGACAGATAGAGATAGACTTACATGATATATTATATCGATATATATGCGAGACAGATAATACACATCACACACACACACAATATCTATATGATACTAATATATAGATATATATATAGATATATATTGAATATATATATATATATATATATATATATTATATATATATATGTGTGTGTGTGTGTGTGTGTGTACATATACTATATATATATAATATATATATATATATATATATATATATATTATATATATAATATCGTATATATATGTATATATATATACACCATATATATATATATATAATATATATTATATGTATATTATATATTGTATATATATATTTATAATATATATTATTATATAATGTATATATATATATATATACCATATAATATATAATATATATAATATATTTATATATATATGTATATATTAATGTATATCTATATATTATAATATATATATTATATATATTATATATATATATGTACATTTTTTAAATGTGGTTTAAGGCTAATTAGTAGAGGGTCTGGCAAGCTTTCTAAAATCTCCTGCATAGCATTGTGATGTTGTCAACATCAAAACGTAAATATCCTGTAAATGATTCACTGGAAAGGTAAATCATTTCTCAGGCCCTGGAATCATTTCTGTGAGTTTCGGATTACGACCAAAGGTTTCCGCTATCTGCCGGAAATGATTCTTAGTTTTTTTCGATTTTTTTTATTTATTTATTCTTTTTTTTTACCTGGGTGGCAAGCGCCGCTGGCTAGAGTTTTTTTTTTTTTTTTCTTTCTTTTTTCAAGATCTGTATAATGTACGAAACGTCCGTCTGTATTCCACATACAAAGAGTGTTTTTAGATATATTTTGTTGAATTTCAGTACTAGGAAATGTCTATGCTTTCGTGCATTATAAGAACGTATAGGCTTGCTGTCTTTCTGTTTTTCATGCCGCTTAGTAAAAGCTAATATTTCGTTAATGATTTCTGTGTTATTATCGCTTAGCTCTGAATATCTATCAACCCGGCCCCCACAGCCCCCTTCTCTCTCTCTCTCTCTCTCTCTCTCTCTCTCTCTCTCTCTCTCTCTCTCTCTCCTCGCTCTATTTATCCATCTTTTTAATCTTCTTTATCTCCAGCGAACATACATCGATTCTTATGATACACGTTAATACTCATTTATATTTAATAAATATAGAATTTATATGCTATAATGAAAACAAATGTATCCACAAATCAACTGACACACACATATACATACACACACACACACACACACACACACACACATATATATATATATATATATATATATATATATATATATATATATATATATATATATTATATATATATATATATATATATATATATATATATATATATATATATATATATAGGGTGGGCCAAAAGTAGCCTCACAGTTAAAACAGAATAAAGAATAATTTATTACATAAAATTTTTTCAGACATGCAATTAAGTGGCATATTTAAGAATGAGTGACATGAAAAGGATAAAAATAAGTAGCATGTATTAATGGCACAGTATTAATTTTCCATTGAAGAGTACTTTGAATGCGAGACAGTTCATGAAGTAACTGTGAGGCTACTTTTGGCCCACCATGTATATATTAATACTATATATATATATATATTATCTATATATATATATATCTATATATATATATATATATATATATATATATATATAATAAATACATTAGTCTCTGTACTAGTGTGTATTTGTGTGTACGCATATTGTATTTACTTTGCGTATATCATGCAACAGTGCCGATACCAACAAACAATAGCCAATAATAATAAGGCTGAGAGTGTAACGCCCATTATAAAGAACACTTACAAAATAAAACAGAACCCGTAAAGAAATGGCTTAATAAGAAATAATAATAGTAAATAAATAAATAAAAACTTACACCGCCGCCGTATAGCGCTCCGAAATTTATTCCATTCGCCCTAATAACCGGTTATAAATATGGATATCCTTGTGATTACAAGAAACCGCTAATGGAAACTTTTCGGCCTCTCGCAATTAGCGTAAATCTTAAAAAAAATAAAAAAAATACACACACACCTTCACAGTTATTGTTTTCTTACAGCCGATGGACGGACCCGTAGAAAACCTCGGCTTGGGAGAGTTTTTTGTATGGAAGGGTCATTAGAGGAAGGAAGGGGTGAAATGAAAATGAAGTCTGATCGTTGCGATGGTGTGTTTATTCTGTAGTTATAGGTCTATTTGTTGGCAATGCATTTCGTGGCAACTGATAGACTACTTTTTTCTTTCTCTTATCGCCCGCGAATTTTTTTTTCTGGTATTATTTATTTGTATTTTTTACGTTGCATGGAACCAGTGGTTATTCAGCAACGGGACCAACGGCTTTACGAGACTTCCCAACCACGTCGAGAGTGAACTTTTATCACCAGAAAACACATCTCTAACGCCTCAGTTGAATGCCCGAGAATTGAACTCGCGGCCACCGAGGTGGCCGGCCAAGACCATACCGATTACGCCACTGTGGCAAGTTTCTTGGGTATGTTAACTTATATACAGCCTTTTTACGACTCAAGATGAGAAATATACGAACGTATGCTATCCTTTTTCAATGATTGGGATGAAGTAGAAAACCCCAGATCGAATTGCGCTTGCTTCGCGCGCGTGTGTACGTGCGTTCACACTTATAAACAAAAGCAAGAGAGAGAGAGAGAGAGAGAGAGAGAGACAGACAGACAGACAGGCTAAGATAGAGTATGAGAATAACACTTGAGAAAGTAATTAAGAGATTGCAAACCTCAACTGATGTGATTAGCATAATTGCCCAAATACTCTTCCTCACTTACGTCATCTTCCGCTGGTGACGGCGAGCTGCTGTTTTTTCGCTTTCACGGGGAGTAGGCCTACAAACTACTTTGTTGTTGTTGCTTTTATTTTGGGGGGAATAGGAAAGGCCTATGGTAGAGTCTAAAAAGGTCTGAAAAAGGAGTTTCGCGTTCAGTTAAAAATACAGGAACTTTAGGAGAGGATATTTATGATTTATTTATTCGAATAAAAAAGTCAAAAATAAATAAATGTTAAACAGTACAGAAGAATTATATCTAATAAAATACAGGGCATTTATTTCAATTTTCGTATGTGAAACAAGGATCTATTTGACCGTAGATTTTAGCACGGTTTAATTTACGATATAAGTTAGGAATATAAAGTTTATAACTTATGCATGAGGGGCAAGTCTTGCATGCATCCCAAGTAAGCTGTAGGTCGGATCACGCCTTGTTTGACAGACACATCAGTGACAATAACAGTAAACGAAGTGGTGAAAAATAACAAAGGTAAAATTGAAGACTACTAGCGTGCAAAATAGCCGCCATATTTAGTACCAGTCCCTTGGGGATGAGCGTAATATTGCAAACAGAAGGCGGTAAATAACATAAACATAAGCAAAAGACATAAACATTTTGAAAAGCATAAATAAATGGCGGTAAATATTCCGACCGACGACTGGCGGGAACAAGGTCGTAATTGAAGTCTTCAGTTAAATAAAAAAAAGAAAGAAAAAAAAAACTTATTTACCTGTTGTAAATATTATTCAAGTTATTAATTCTTTATAGCTATTTACAGATTTACTGTCGAAAAAGACCGTCACCAAAAATATATTGCAGATTTAATGACCAAAAAACAAACTTGTATCCTCAATGCTATCATAATCACACGTCATTTGTTTTCTTCCGAAACTTCCAATAAATCATTCATTCATCTTCATCATAGGCCTAAATCAAATGCCTAAGCCTACGGCTCCCAACTTTATTTCCAGCCAGGTGCCCCTTGAATTACCGAAGTGACACTGAGCAGAGAATGGTTTAATTAAGTTCCATTATGAAATTGTATTTGGGCACCTAGTTGCACTTTTTTTTTTTTTTTTTTTACTTTACTTTCCTTCCATTCCATCTTCCTTTCTTCAATCTTGCTGTCCGGCCTCTCAAACTGTTACTCCTCCTTTAGATCCTTGTATTTCATCTCTCTGATATTCTGGGTATCGTTATCTGCTGCCCAATCACTCAAACTCCCTTTTTTTTCCACTGCATTAAAAGGCAAGCGACCGAAAGTACCCCAATGCTTTGCCTGACAGCCTATGAAGTTCGTGAAAAGCAGATCAGCAGTGCAGTTTTAATAGAATTGTTGGACCTGTTGTAGCTGCATTATGAAGTTGATCATCAAAACCATTATCAGCGTACGCTATGACGCTGCATAATAGTGAAACTGAAAAGTCGCTGTATGAAGCGCCTTTACAGAACTCTCCCCCCCCCCCCCCCCCCCCCCCTCCCCCCCCCCACCCCCCCCCCGGACTCACAATCCTCAGGTGAGGTCCTCCCGCTTAAAAGCGCCCCGGAAATAGAAATTTGCATAAGACTAAAACGAGATGAATCGCGTAGAATTACACGTCGTTACATCGAACAGGCCTCGCGTCCGAAAGCGTAAAAAAAGTGAAACACGAACAAAGTAAGATTACGTAGGCAGAGTCCTCATCATCATCATCATCATCATCATCATCATCATTAGGAAAAAACAAAACAGGACAAAATCCGACAAAGTGTCATTTCGCTCATTATTTGCATCCGCCCAAACTCAATCAGTCAGCGGAGGCAAACCATGAAATTTCATTATTTTAATCATGTTTGATAAATTATCTAAATTGATGCATAAACTCCATCACAGTGACACCCGCGTAATTCACCCCGATCCCTCCAAAAGGTCATTTATTGTCGGGGCGAACGTATTGTAAACGGTTGTCATGGCAACCATAGTCGGCCGATGATTTATTTTCACTAATTATTTGCCGAATCAAAGGCTTGATGAATGTCGGTTATGTAAAGGCAGTCCGATTAACCGGCATTAGAAATAAAAATTTATATCGGCGGTCCTCCCCCGAAATAAATGAATTATTGAAATGAGATCTGCCAATCGCTCGCATTGTACGACGGGCAAACATACGAGTAAAGCGCTCTCAGTCTATTCCTCTGCGAGTGTTTGTGTGTGTTTGTGCGTGTGTGTGACTGTTTGTGTGTGTGTAGTGAGTATGGGTCTGTGTGCGTATGTGTAAGGCAAGCCGGGCAAAGCGCATGCTCTAGCATGGAGCACATACAGTTAGAGAGAGAGAGAGAGAGAGAGAGAGAGAGAGAGAGAGAGAGAGAGAGAGACGAAAAATACCCGTGCACAAACAGCAGCCAGGTCTTCATTCTAATTACCATCGCCGTCATTTGTTTTATCATTAGAATGAATCAAGTTAAGCCAATATACAAGGTGGATTTCCAGGTATTGTAAAAAAAAAAAAAAAATAATAATAAAAATACTAAATAAAGACCGAACTGAAGATCACATACGATTTATTTATCTGAGATGTTTAATGCGAAATATCAGTATGTTAGGCATTAATACATTATATATATATATATATATATATATATATATATATATATATATATATATATATATATATATATATATATATACATATATATATATATATATATATATATATATATATATATATATACACATATATAAATATATATGTATATATATATATATATATATATATATATATATATATATATATATATAATGTTTTAATGCCTAACATACTGATATTTCGCATTAAACATCTCAGATAAATAAATCGTATGTGATCTTCAGTTCGGTCTTTATTTAGTATTTTTATTTTTTATTTTTTATTTTTGTTACATATACATATATATATATATATATATATATATAATATATATATAGAATATATATACAAGTATTTATATATATATATATATATATATATATATATATATATATATGCTTAAAAAATCACAGTAGATGCACGTGACTTCATAAATAAGCGAATACCACGGGAAATGATAGACAGGAATCCAAGCTCTTTCGTCTTTATTCAGACATCGTCAAGGAGCTAATTGACGATGTCTGAATAAAGACGAAAGCGCTTGGATTTCTGTCTATCATTTCCCGTGGTATTCGCTTATATATATATATATATATATATATATATATATATATATATATATATATATATATATCAATATATATACTAGTATAAGCCACTGAACAACTTATCTGATTTTTTTAACGCCAGAAAAGATGTGGATGATATCTATTAATGAACTAATAACTTCCTCCCAAGAAGCCAGCACAAAATTTACATATAAAAACCGGAAACCCTTATTTCCCCCTGTGTTCCCATGCTCCGAAAATCTGCGTCTATTCCAAGACTCGCATTTGAAGTCAGGTGAACCTGCCTGGGTCAGTCCACACCATAGGAGAATGCCCCCATTGCTAGAGGAACGCACCCACCCGGATTGTAAATTAAGCTCTTTCTAGGGCGCCATTCATTAGAGATTCTCGTCAGGTATGCAGCGAATATGGGAGTGAAACAAAGAAAAAAAAGAAAGATGTATCCATTGTCCTCATTGTCTTGTTAACTTGCCAACCGAACTCGTAAGGTGGAGTAGCTGGGAGAGCTTATGGGAGGCGTATAAATAATTACTAAATCTTCTTCGTTTGACTGTAAAGTTTCCGTTGCCTGAATATCCTGGGTACAAGTGACAGTTAAAAGATGTTTTTGCGAGGATGGAATAACCAAAATTAAACCAACGCCAGAATAAAACAACGGAGAACAAGACACGGCAAAGCAAAGAAGTAACAACTAAAAATGAAACCACGTAAAAAAATAGAACAAGGAGAACGAGAGATGAAAAAAACAAGTAATTTAGAGACGTTCCTCGACGCCGAGTACAACTAAAAATGAAACAACGTAATCAATAAAACAAACGGAAAACAAGACCTGACAAAGAAATTAAGTTATAGACATCTCTTGACGCCGAGGATAAACAAAACCAAAACAACATCCTGAATAAACCAACAAAAAAAAAAAAAAAGACATGACAAAGAAATTAAGCCCAAGGACTTTCCCGACGGTAAGGACAACTAAAAACAAAACAAACAAAAAGAATGAAACAATGAAGATCAACGCATGACAGCAAGTAAAGTATGGACATTTCCAGACCCCGAGAGCAACCGAAATTCAAACAACGATGAACAAGATATGACAAAGATATTAGGCTGCACACCTTTCTGGAAGCCGAAACAACCAAAAAATAAACAATATAGAGAATGAAACAACGAAGAACAAGACGTGAGGAAGATATGAGGCTACAGACCATCCAGGACGAAGGGAACAGCCAAATCAAAACAACAAAAGGAATAAAACAATGAAGAACAACCCACATCCTTAAAAAAAAGACTAAACCTAAGAAAAAATACAAATTCTTTAAAAAATCTCTCTCTCTCTCTCTCTCTCTCTCTCTCTCTCAAATGATGCTCACCCACCCTCCTTCCCTTAACGAGTCAAAGTCGTTGCACGGGCGGGCGGCGGCGGACAATTCCAGAAGGACTTCCATGGCAAGTTAATCCTGACGCAGCCGCAGGAAAACGTCGTAGGCCACCTACGGAACGACGTACATCATGATCCTTATCCGGACTCGAGTGGACGAATAATTCTCGGTGGTTTCCCCTGATAGCGTCAAGGGGGGAGTCTAGACGGTGGCGCTCTTCGGACTGTTTATTTATATTCTCTCCCGAAGGTAGCAGAAGAAGAAGAAGAGAAAGAAGAAGAAGGAGGAGAAGAAGAAGAAGAATTAGAAGAAGGAGAGGATAAGAATAAGAACGAGAAGAGAAGAAGAGAGGAAGGAAGAAAAGAATAAGAGAAGAAGAAGAAGAAGGCGAGAAGTGGAAAAAGAAGTAAAAGAAGGAAAAGAAGGAAAAGAAGTAGTAGAAGAAAAAGAGGAAGAAGTAGAGGAAGAAGGAGAAGAAGAAGAAGTAAAAGTAGAAGAAGAAGTAAAAGTAGAAGAAGAAGTAGAAGAAGAAGAAGGAGGAGAAGTAAAAGTAGAAGAAGTAGGAGAAGAAGAAGGAGAAGAAGGAGAAGACGAAGAAGAAGAAGAGAAACATATACACCTTGCTCGGACTTGCTTCGTGGATTACCTGGAATGTAGATCCAGTGGCCCTGCCTACCCTCTCTCTCTCTCTCTCTCTCTCTCTCTCTCTCTCTCTCTCTCTCTCTCTCTCTCATTTGGTTGGATTTCAAATCCATACCTTGAGATGAAATGGGAATCTCGAGATTGTAGGGCACCTTCACTATCATGAATCTAATTGTCACAGCATCGCTCTCTCTCTCTCTCTCTCTCTCTCTCTCTCTCTCTCTCTCTCTCTCTCTCATGTTTGCTTTGGTTTCAAATCTATTACTGGAGATATCAAGGAACCTTCTCTAGCATAAATCTAATTGTCACAGCATCTATCTCTCTCTCTCTCTCTCTCTCTCTCTCTCTCTCTCTCTCTCTCTCTCTCTCTCATGGGGCTGTCATTCGAAGTCAGCTATTATCTTGCGAGATTAAACTGGTACAGTCAGATTTCTACTAAACATTTTACACTGGATAACCAGGTAAATGTGACTACGCATTTTATGTCTGCCATTTAAAAATGATTAATAAAAATTCTAATATTTAATTTAAAAAAAATTATCTTTGCATTCATAACGTAAATTGTAACTCAGTCGTTTAGGATTCATATAATAGATTTTAAAGCAATCAGTAAGGATCCATATAATTTATATTCAAGCAGTTATCAAGTAAATGTGACCGTATTTGCTGTCTCTCATTTAAAGATAATCAAAATTCTTATATTCAATTTTTAACAGTTTATTTTGGGATTCATAAAATAAAGTGTAACACTATTGTTTAGGATTCATGTAATAAATCTGAAAGCAATCAGTCAGGATTCATATAATTAATATTCAAGAAGTTATTCAAAATTCATATTATGAAGTTTAATACACTGTAAATGGTCTATATATTTGAGGGGACACCTCAAAACACAATGTCTCTTAAGGATAACATCCATCAATTTCTTTGGTTAGTTTATATAAAACGTAACCATTTAACGGGCCAACGATAACAGACACAGAACAAGGCCGAACGGTTTCTGATTCCTAACTCAGAGAAGATAAGACAGATTAGATTTTTACTTTAACTTCTAAGTTCCCGAAGCCAAACCAGAACTTGCGATAATAAAAAGCTTTATCGAGTGAGCTCACAATAGAGATGGTGCTTTTAAATAAAAAATGAACACAAAGCTATCAGTGATATGAAGATTTTCGAATTCAATCAAGGAACACAAGCAATTCTACAAGTTTCTTGTGGTTAAGACCCCATTTGGTTCTTCTTCCTCATATCTCTCTCTCTCTCTCTCTCTCTCTCCCCTCTCAGCTTATCCAAATACAGTGTATCGCGCTATACAAGACCCGACATTTAGCAGGAAACGTTCATGCATAAAGCACTTAAGCGCCTCGGTGGCTCGGTCGGTATGGTGGCTGCGAGTTCGATTCTCGGGCATTCCATTGAGGAGTGAGAGATGTGTATTTCTGGTGATAGAAGTTCACTCACGACATGGTTCGTAGGTCACGTAAAGCCGTTGGTCCCGTTGTTGAATAACCACTCGTTCCATGCAACGTAAAAACATCATACTAACAAACAAACAAACAAATAAATAAAGCACAAGCCCATTCATGTACTGGAGGGCTAAAATGAAGATCGTCTCGAAATGCATTAAGGTAATACTTTGAAGCTCTAAGTATTAATAGCCGTCACTTTTTTAACATTCACATCTTCCAGCGTAGCCGGTAAATCTGGAAGTGTCAGGAAAAGGACGAAAAACTCCTAGTTCCAAATTCCATCTGCGACTGTCATTGTTGACAGTAATTACATGTAACACATTTGAGGATGTTGCAAAATTATCCCTAGAGCGAAAGTGGGCAGAAAAGAAGGCTTGAGAAGCATTGCGTAATGAATGTGTGACAGTAAAGGACAAGATGTGGCATAAAAGTCCTCCGTTCAAGAATAGGAGGCGTGGGGGGAGGGGGGAGGAGGGTGTCAGAAAATGGTAAAGACCCCCCTAAGAGGAGAAGGTAAAAACAATAAATATGGAAAAGTTGAAAAGACAACTAGACATGTAATGTGGGGAAAAATGTAAAAAAATAAATAAACTACACAGTAGGGGGTTCAAAATTCTCTTTTTTTTTATGTTATCCAAATTGGTCATTAGTTTAAGGGCTGCCGAGGAGCAAGAGCCCGTGCCAGCACAAGGCTGGCTTAATCTATAGAACGCACGCAAGAACGAACATTCATTAGAAATCCCATCGAAAGAAATATCGTAAACCGAAACGAAAATAGCCGATCATCTTTACTTTGCGAACCATGACAGGCAAAAATCCGGGATTCGTCATCCGCAAGTCTCAATCCGCCATTGGGATTAACCTGCCAGAGGGGGGGGGGGGGGGGGGGGGGGTGGGGGGGGGGGGGGGGGGGGTGGGGGGGGGGGGGGGGGGGGGGGGGGGGGGGTGGGGGGGGGGGGGGAGGGAAAGGATTTCGTCGGGGACTACCACCCAGAGCATCCATGAATTCAAAGGATGAATTCCTCCTCCAGAGGAATGTCCTTAGCTGATTATCATGTTTAACTCATTATTTTTAATGCTGTACAGAGCGAATTATTTTAACGGGATTTTATTTTCGCTTTATTCGCGTTTTTTTAAATCCGTGAATTCGTCCAACAACGATTATGAATGTTTTTTATTTTCTTGATTGAATATTTAGTATACATCTTAGTACACTACAGAACAATTTATTTTACCGGGAGTTTATTTTCGTTATATTTGCGTTTTATAAAAATCCCCGAATTCATGCAACCAAAGATTACAACTTTTTTCTCTCTATTCGCGTTTAATAAAAATCAGCCAATTCAACATAAAGCGATTATGAATATCTTTAGCTTGAGTAAATGGTATAAAGGGGTTGCATAGTGAACCGAATTTTCGCGAATAATAAATACAGCGAATTTGTTCAGTTTTTAAGAAAAGCGCGAAAGAAAAGTTAGTGCGAAATAAAAGCCCTATATAGTGAATGAGAGGAATGCACAATAAGAGATAAGAATGAACTTTCACAAGCAAACCTTTGAAACAAGTGAAAATATAAGCGTTAGAAATAATGAATTATGTATTTAACGACAAAATAAGATACAGATATCTATCTCACACTTGTGGTCACTTGCGTTCATAGAATAGGCTATTCTTATCAGAGCATTAAAAAATGCACCAGTCCTTTTGCTGAGAGTTAGGGATTAAATAGTACTGGTAAAATAACACTCATAGAAGTCTCTCATATCTGTCTCTCTCCATTTGTGATCATGGACGTTTGAGTTGGTTGAAGCAGCCTGGATAAATATTTGGTTTAGTTATTTTCGAATTTGCAAGCATACTTTGAATCTCCTAATCGACATAGGCGATATGGTAATATACTGAAGCAATACAGAAAATAGAATTTGTATAAAGTAAACGGAGAAATTTTGCAGAAATATCAATGAAAACACCGACAGGATATCTAAATGACAGAGTATTTATACGAAAAAAAAAAAATTCAAAATACCAATAAATGCAGAAAAATAGAAGATTAGACACAAAACATAACACCTTTACGTATGACTCCCTATTTCTATTCTATTTATTGATTATACCACCTCCCTCATTTACTCCCTTGTCTCTTTAAATTTCTCCTCATTTACTCAATTATCTCTCATTTACTCACTTATCTCTCAATTTCCCCTCATTGACTCCCTTATCTCTTTCAATTTCTCCTCATTTACTCCCTTTTCTCTTTAAATTTTTCCTCATTTACTCCCTTATCTCTTTAAATTTCTCCTCATTGACTCACTTATCCCTTTAAATTTTTTTATATGCTTATGAATGGGTGATTTCAGTGATAGGGATTCTAAATATTGAAATGATTTTAAGTTTAGTTTTCATTCTAAATATAATTTTCCTAGTTGTGAAGAGTGATAACTAAACAAAAAAAATGTCTTGAAAGACACGAGAGACAAGAATGGTTTTGAACAGAAGAATTGAGCAGATTTAGCAAATAAATAAATAAAGAAAGAAATGAACAGTGAAAGTAATATTTATCTAGAGGTCAGCCATTTAGAAGAGAAAGGTAAGGAGTACAAAATCTTACCCTTGCGATTAACGAGCTTTCCGAGGAGCAAGAGCCCGTGCCAGCATTCGGCTGGGTTAGTCTGACGACAACAACCTCGGTAATTGTTTGTCCAAGTTTTTTGCAATGGACTTTCAGGTACTGAACCACAGGTGGCATTTCAGTAGTCTGATGAAACGAGTTCTGGCCTTCTTCACTTCAAGTAAAGTCAACAGAGGCACAATTATGTAAGTATATATTTATGTATATATATTTATGCATATATACATATGTATATATACATATATATATATATATAGATATATATATATATATATATATGTTATACCTACACACACACACATATATATATATATATAAAGATATATGCCATGTGGCATATATCTTTATTTTATGGATTTATCACGTTCCTAACTTTCGTGATTCAGTATACACACACACACACACACACACACACACACATATACTATATATATATATATATATATATAATATATATTATATAATACTTACATATACATACATACATACATACATACATACATACATACATACATATATATATATATATATATATAGTATATATATATATATATATATTCACTTATGAAAGCCAGCGCTGTGACAGAAAGCTGCAACGATGACCAACTTAAAACGTCGATATTATAAATGACCACCATTACCGCTGACAACACGAAATTTGTACCGTTACGACAATGTCCCCACAATTCATGAAGATATATCACCCCTCCCCTAACCCCCCCCCCCACCTCACTCAAACCTTCCTCCCCCACCACACCCCAACCCCCCCTTCCACCCACGGAATCCTACAAGTGAAGAGATTGGTTGGGTGAGGCAGAGAACTCACTGTCGTTGTAGTCTCCTTGTGTTCATTTACTTTTTATTCTTTTCTTTATTTATTATCAACCTTGCTTTATGAAGCTCCATATTTCTTCCATATAAACAATATATTAATACTCTATAAAAAGCTCATTTTCGTTGCTACTAAGGTTGGTTGAGTTATTTGCTCAAAGAATGGATAGAATATTTATTTTTTTTTACTTTATAAAAGTCCTCAAGATGAAATAAATTCTCGTTTGAGCAAATCGCGACCTTGATTCCTATCATAAATCGAGAATGGAATTATACGAAAGTCAGGAGTCATGAAAGAAGAAGAAGAAGAAGAAGAAGAAGAATGAAGAAGAAGAAGAAGAAGGATGAAGAAAAAGAAGAAGAAGAAGAAGAGAGTATGTGTACTCACAGACATCATTGCACCCATTACTCAACAAACTAGAGAGAGAGAGAGAGAGAGAGAGAGAGAGAGAGAGAGAGAGAGAGAGAGAGAATGTACCTACAGACATCACCGCACCCATTCCTCAACAAAATACCTCTAAAACCTAAAGATTTCATACGATATTCATTTCCCTGACAGCGAAGGAACGTTTGTTTTATATGCATGAATTAAACCACGCACGCAAACGCAAAAGGCTATCACACACCATCCTGAGGAACACCGACAGTAAGATCAGATATATTGGCCTCACTATAAAGGGGAAAGGGTTATGTTACTCTTTATAAGATAGTCAGTAATTTATTCGAGGCAATTAGGAAAAGCAGTTTTTGAACAACTGGACCAAGGCAACAGTGGGTTCTGCCGGGATACATAACAGATATCTAATGAAAGATATTTCCCGCTGAAATTTAATGTTAAAATGTTGTAAGAATACCAGATGATGATTTGCAATTCTGGAAAATAAAATGCATAACTGTAACTCATTTGAAAAACTACAATAGGGTGGGCGAGACGGTAAATAATCATAGGATACGATTGAAAACACTTGAGAGAGAGAGAGAGAGAGAGAGAGAGGAGAGAGCTCTTAATCACTCTCTCTGTCTCTCTGTCTCTCTCTCTCTCTCTCTCTCTCTATCCTCTCTCTCTCTATCTATATTATGTATATACATACTATAGTATATATATATTATATATATTAACTATATATATTATATATATATTAGATATATATATATAGATGTATATATCTATATATATATATGGTATGTATATATATATATATATGATATATATATACATCTATAGATATATGTATATATATATAATATATATAATATATTATAGTATAATATATATATATATACATATAGATATATATATATCTCTATATATGTATATATATAATATATATATATATATATATATATATCTATATGTATATGTATATATATTATATATATGTATATATATATATATGTATATATATATATATATATATATATATATATATATATATATATATATATATATATATATATATATATATGCATGGTTGGCACCAGATTCGGTTTTTGTCCTCAGCGAAATCATTTTCTGTGCTTAGGGTCCTTCAGTAATGTTAAATTTGATAAAAAAAAAAATATCGTAAAATTTTGTCATCCATTTCTAACCTTAAAGGACCTAATATGACTGATTCTTTAATATTCTCCTGTAGCATACACTACAGGATTTATAAGCGACAGGAAATAACAAAAGATAGGGAAACTGAAGATAAGATGATGTGCAATAAGTTATAAAGGAACAGATAATCAAATCTTTTTGCATGCACTCTATATATTATATATATATATATATATTATATATATAATATATATGTATATTAATACTTATCACATCAACGTGATTCATATAAATCATTCGAGCTACAAATGTCCTTTAATATTTAATTACGCTCTACCTCGGAATTGATATATTTTCATATATGTACCGAAGGGGAATTTTTAGTTGATAACAATTTCGTCCCGCCATGGGATCGAACCACCGTCCAGTGGACGGGAAACGAAATCAGAACGGACAGTCTGTTGGCCGACTCGATAGCGTCGCCGTCCGTTCTGATCTCGTTTTCCGTCCACTGGACGGTGGTTTGATCCCATGGGGGGACGAAATTATTATCAACTAAAAATTCCCCTTCGGTATATATGAAAAATATATCAATTATTCCCCTGTCGGTACATATATGAAAATATATCAATTACGAGGTAGAGCGAATTAGATATTAAAGGACATTTGTAGCTCGAATTATATATATATATATATATATCTATATATATATATATATATATATACAGTATTATAATATATATATACACATATATATATATGTGTATATATATATATATATATATATATATATATATATATATATAGACAGGTAGCTTAACGAGCCAGAAGATTCTTTTTCACCGACCATCACAAATTTATGTTCTGCCGTTTCCAGGAAATCATTCAAATATTATTACCGTTATTTCATATTTTCTTCTGTGCTTCTTGCTTATATCTTTTAATCGAGGGGATAACAATTCTTAGCATGCTTCAGCTTTCATGGTAGCACTTAGGAGGTCATCCGAGGCTTAAAATACCTGGAGAGATTTCCAGGGGATTTACTGGTTCCTCAGAACAGGCAGGGGACAACGAGGCCATGGCAGCTTACTGACCTGACCGCCGTGAAGGGACTGGAGTAGCTGGAGGGAGTCGGATGGAGTAACTGGGGTGGGGTGGGGTGGGGGCGGGGGGTGGGGGGAGAAGGAGTGTTGGCGGACAGGGGGCGGCTTCGGAAAGGGTACGGGTTTTTTTAGAAGAAATCAAAATCATTAGAGCATAGGGCAGAGAAATTAGAATGTATGTTAGACCAGACCGTTCTGTTCATTTTAAGAGGGCTACATAAAGGAACGACCGTTACGGGCTGCTCTAGGAGCAAGAGCCCGTGCTGGCATAAGGCCAGCTAAATCTAAAACAACTAACAACAACGTTCTTAAGAGGGGGAAAATGACTAAGAAGTCTTGTAATAGACTATATGCGAAATCAAACCATTGTTACTACATTTCAGCGCTCTCGAAAAAGCCGCTTTATATACTAAAACGAGCAAAGTCCAGAATGCTATTTAAGGTCCCCAAAAATTCTTAAGCGTTTCTACTAAGTATTCTGATAGAGTCAAGTCATGCCACCACACCAGCTAAAAGAGTCCATACCTATATTATATAGAAAGATCTGGTTCATTTTCCGAATCTGAGAAAAAGCGTCTCCTACTACAGAATTCGGTACCATAGGCAATTCTTAAACTCTTATGGTAGAAACCACATATTGTTTAATATATAAGTCCGCTTTGCTATGAATCCTTTCATTGGGCCATAGCACCTCCCTCAAAAAAAAAGTCTATTACCTTCATCAGTCTGTTACCTCCCATCATATCTTATTATATGTAATGAACAAATAACCAAAAAAGATAGGCAAACTAACAAACAAAAGGGACAGGCGGACAAGCAAACATGCGGGAATGAACACACAATCTCCTGTAAACATCGCATGAACAGATGAAAAATAAAAAATTCCAACAATCACAGAAGGTCCTATTTTCCTCGTCCACCGAGAGCGTTTAAGCCTTGACAAGAAAGATCCTCTTTTACCTTTGCTTTATCTAAACAGAACTGAAACTAATGTCCTCCACCTGGTGCCTGTAACGAGGGAGCGACTCTGGGGCTCTCAACTGCTTGACGGCAGATGACGTGGGTGGAAATTCTCCTTCTACTCCCTCAGCAGGCCATCTCTTGCTTTTTTTTTTTTTTTTGATGTATGTACTCTTAACGGTCGGTTTCTCTCTCTCATATATATATATATATATATATATATATATATACATATATATATATATATATATATATATATATATATATATATTATAGTATATATACATATTATATATATACTATATATATATTATACATAGTCTATATATAGTATATATAATATATATATATATATATATATATATACATATACATATGTATATGGTATATATACTATTATATATGTATATATATATATATATATATATATATATATATATATATATACATATCTATATATATATATATATATATATCATATATTATATATATATATATAATACATGCATATGAAATTTAATATATTCATATATAGAAAGAAAGAGAGAGAGAGAGAGAGAGAGAGAGAGAAGAAGGGAAGAGGTGCTTGTAGGCTAAGGTTAATAATGTATCCAGGTAATTAAAAAAAAAATGTTCCCTATTCTTTTCATAAATATAAACGCACAGGTCGCAAAAGACTCCGCTCAAAGAAGAACTAGCTATGAAGGATTTATATTGCAAATTAAAACCATGATATACCTGCACAAATCAGAACACATTTAAATACCATTCATCTCATACAAAACTCGAATATCACCAGATCTAATGTCAGCTCAATTTATATGTAAAGCTGACGGTCAGACTATGCATGTACGTATATATTCGCTATAGACGTCGAAACTACTGGACCGAACTGAACCAAAGTCGTACCATATAATTTAGCTGGGTGCTTTTTCGATCCGGTGTCGGCCATGCTAACTTTTTTATTATTATTCGTAGAGAAAAATGAAAACATCATCCTGATAGAACATTTCACGAGGATTCTAAATATGTTCTCACTTATCCTCAACGATGAAAATAACGATGCTATTACGGTTCAAACAAGACCGGCGCCAAGTCTAGTCATTATAGTAGATTCACATCAACCGTGCATTAGGTGTCTAGGCCAGTCCCTTACGAAGCTCCTGATTGGCTGTTCCACCTCTCCTGAGGGATATTTTGAAAGACGTATCCCTCAGGAGAGGTGGAACATAGATCCTACCCATGAGTTTCCAGCAATGTCATTGGCTTATCAAATTCACGGTTGATGTGAATCTACTGTAGTAAATTGTGATTTTAATGGTAGTTCAGTAAATTAACTAAATCTAAGTGGCAGAAAAAAACACCAAATGAAATAATGATATACACAAAATTAATTACGTCGACTTGTTTAATAAGAGACATATATGACACTTGTTAGCAACAGGCAAACAATTTAAAAACATCTCGTTAGAAAGAGGCAAACGATTTCAAACATCTTGTTAAAAAGAGGCAAACAATTAAGAGCAACTTGTTTGCAAGAGGCAAAAAATGTCAAAATTCTCTTTAGAGAGAGGCTTACAATTTCAAACATTTTGTCAGAAAGAGGCAAACATTTAAGAACAAGTTGTTTGCAAGAGGCAAACCATTTCAAACATCTTGGTAGAGAGAGGCAAACCATTTCAAGCGTCTTGTTGGGAAGAGCCAAACAATTCAAAACATCTTGTTTACAAGAGGCAAACAATTTCAAACGTTTAGTTAGAAAGAGACAAACAATTTCAACCGTCTAGTTAGAAAGAGACAAACAATTACAAACATCTTGTTAGCAAGAGACAAACCATTTCAAGCCAAGTCTAAGAATCGTATCCAATGCTATATGAATATATCAAAACACAAAAGGAAAGATTGCAGGTTATTGCAGAAAAATAAACACCTAAACACCTATTAAACACAGTAGAATATTTATTTATAACAATTTAGACGATCCGCATAAACAAATACCAACAGCGAGTAACTTGCAGCGTGCTGTGATTCTGCCACTGGGAACAATTTGCAGCACGCTGTGATGCTGACAAGCGAGAAGCCAAGCAAAATGCAAGACTTGTCCACAAGCAAAAAAAAAAAAAAAAAAAAAAAAAAAAAAAGAATCTTAGAGGAGGGGGAAAAGCTTTTGAAAGGAAAATTCTGATTAGTTTAATTATAATGAGTTTAAGTTTCTTGATAATAATAAGAATATATGACTATGGTATCATAGTTTATCTGTAAAATTCAAATATATACTATTTTGACCCTGTATTTTACCATGACCTCTATAGGCGCTCTACTAGCCTGTTTAAGTAGCACGGAAAAAGCCGCTATTCGCAAATAGTAGAAGAATCTCTACAAGTGTAACGCTGCTGACGTAGCCATTACTTTTTAATAAAGTATGCTTGAGAGAGGGTCTGCTTCCTAAGTACAATATAATAATAATAATATAATAATAATAATATAATAATAATAATAATAATAATACTGGTGTCAAAAGCCAAGCAAAAGGCAAGACTAACCTTGAGAAAATAAGAAAAAATAAGTAAATAATAATAAAATATTATAAGGGTGGGGAAGAACCTTTTGGAAGGAGAAATTTGATTTGTTTTCGTTTCGTGTAAATGTAAAATAATAATAATAATAAAATAATAATAATAATAATAATAATAATAAATAATAATAATAATAGTAATAATAATAATTAATAATAATCCAATAATAATAATAATAATAATAATAATAATAATGGTGAAGAAATCCACCAATACTGCCAAGTGTAAATATATTTATTAAAATATATATTTGCACTAACACCATTCTTCACCATTCTAGGAACTCATGCGAATGAGATTTTTAATAATAATAATAATAATAATAATAATAATAATAATAATAATAATAATAATAATAATAATAATAATAATAATATCTAGTATAATGTTGGATCTAGCATTATCTTCCTAGATAGTGATAAGTTGCAGGAAATTTCATCACATCTTTATTGTATGAAAGACGGGGATATGATAAGTATCTCTTATTGCAAATTAGAGTTAAAAATTATTTTTGGAGGATATTCTACAGCGATGCTAAAATCTAAACCCTGTTAAACCACCACTGGATAAGCCCTGATCATGAAGGAAGTCCGTAATGAGATTAAGTTGGCCTTATGCCAGCACAGGCTTAAGCCTAAAACGAGCATCACGGATTGGTTTGATCCGCCAGAGTTGGTACATTATGAAGGGAATCATCTCGTAATTTTAAAGGTGTTTCATTAATGTAATATAATCATTTAGTTTTGGTGCTTAAATGGACGCATTTCAACCAAAATCGTGTACATTGTAAAGCGTCTACATGAGCACGCCATTTATTATCTCTCTCTCTGTTTTTATATATATATATATATATATATATATATATATATATATATATATATATACACATACTATATATATATAGATAGATAGATAGATAGATAGATAGATGATAGATAGATAGATGATAACATACCCATCTACCCGCCATCTTCCAGAGTCCAAACCTCGATCTCAATGCTTAACAAAAATTGTCTGAACAAACAGGTGGCCACAGAATGCTCAGTTACCTTGTCAGTAACGTGTGTAAATCCAGAAATAGTTATGGAGCCTTGGGCGAAGATTAGAAGCTATAGCAGAAACTCCCTAAACCAGGTGGCTCTCATTACTCCATTTTGCACGACCTTCTTAGCAAAACGAGCACAGAGTATTATTTCGTGGAACGAAACTTTGTGGCCCTGCGTGACGTTTCGTGAACTAATGCGACCGAGAAAACTGGACTGTTAAGCCGTTACGCAAACACAGCATTTCCCGAGGTTTATTTTGGCAAATCTTTTCGTTCTATTCTTGGCGAGTTCGACTGGCTGCTACTCTCTCTCTCTCTCTCTATCTCTGTGCAGTTCCCAGAGTGGCCGATTTGAATGCTGACTGCCTCCAGTCACGGATAATTAAGGAAGAGCTCCAGTTTTTGGGACTGTCCCATAACCGAGACAACCTAACTATGGCGTTTATTTGCTTGCTACTCCCTCATAAATATGGAGTCCGGTATAGTTTCATAAATATGGAGCCCGAAGGGATAAAAGATCTTTAGCAGGAAAAAGCTGATTAATCTAATCTGGAAGAGGAAAAAGACACCGCAGAAAGGAGAGAGAGAGAGAGAGAGAGAGAGAGAGAGAGAGAGAGAGAGAGAGAGAGAGATGAAAAATCTTTCAGAGGGACAACATTGTTATTACTACTTTATGGAGACGCATAAAATAATGTAATCTGGAAGAAAACAAGGACACCACTGAAAGGAAGGAGAGAGAGAGAGAGAGAGAGAGAGAGAGAGAGAGAGAGATCCGTGGTCCTAGGTCATGAAAAATCTTTCAAGAGGAACAACCTGATTACTTCCAATTTGCGCAGCTGAAAAAAAAAATTAATATGGAAGGAGAGAAAGACACCACAGCGAGAGAGAGAGAGAGAGAGAGAGAGAGAGAGAGAAAGAAATCACCAACACCTATCAGGAAGGGTAGGGGGTGGGGGGCGGGGGGGACGACCCGGTGAGAGAGCGAGCAGCTGCTAACATCCATCTTGACAAATAAGGAGGAATTTTCCAAAAGGCCCCAATGACTGGCATTAAAGCATTACCCTCACATGTCTGGGATTAAAGCGCTGGGCCCCGGGGGGGGGGGGGGGGGGGGGGGGGGGGGGGGGGGGGGGGGGGGGGGGGGGGGGGGGGGGGGGGGGGGGGGAGGCTATCCCCGGGATTGATTAGCGGTAATAAAAACGTGTTAACCGTATCACACAATCGATAATAACCGCAAAGTCTTAACGGCGTTATTAGCGAATGCTTAACTCTACGGAC
>NC_087210.1:75959116-75969116 GCF_015104395.2 Macrobrachium nipponense | reverse complement strand
CTGCGTGTAGCCACATCATCCATACAGCCTGATATTGATGAGTTGGTGTTCCAAATGCAACATCAACCATCTCACTAGGGTAGCCTTTCATTTGCTCATTAATGGTTAAGAAAAGGTCTGTGTTTGATAATTCATATGTTAATGATCCCAGTTAACCAATAATAAGTAATTATTTATGTTTGTACATTATATTAATAAGGTACGGTAGCCTTTCATTTGCTCATTTATAGTAAGGAAAATACTTTTGTTTCAGACAATTCTTATTTTTGTGATCCCAATTTAAATAAAACCAGTAACACTAACTAATCTATCTTTATTAGTATAATCTCACATAATATGTCATCGATCGTAGTAAATAACACGAAAATTAGTAAGGTTATGTGGCCCTCGATGCCGACAGAGTCGTGACGAGTGGCCCTTTTGGGGGGAAAAAAGGTTGCACACTTCTGGCCTACTGCATTCAGAGCGAAATTTTAATCACACAGCGCAAAAGCAAACACCACCAAGAAAGCGAGCGAGACCCACGCACACCTAATCCCATATGTGCACATTCAGTTCACGCTTCTTCTGAGCCTTGATCTTCCAAGCAAATCGCAGGAGTGACTCCTTTTCAGATCGTCCAATCTGTTAATCCCCAAGTGTACTCCTTCCAATCCACTCCCTCCCTCCACTCCCTCTTTCCCTCTCTCCCCCTTCCCTATACTTCCCTCTCTTCCTTTCACTGCCTCCTTTCCTTTCCCATTCCCCTTCCCTCAGTCCCTCCCTTCCTTCACTCCCTCCTTCCACTCATTCCACTCCCTCCCTTCCTTCCACCCTCCCATACTCCCTCCCTTCCCCTTCACTCCCTCCCTCCCTACCCTTCACACCCTCCCATACTCCCCTCCATTCCCTTTATCTCCCCCTCCTCCCTTCCCCATCCCTCCCTCCACTCCCTCCCTCTCTTCCACCCCACCCCCTTCCTCCACTACTCCCTCCCTCCCTCCCTCCCTCTCACCCTCCGCCCCTCCCAACGCCCTCCCAATCCCCCTCCCCTGATCGCAGGGGTGGCCTTGGCCCGAAATAAAACTCTAGATTGGCATAATTCTTCTTTTCTGTCCAAAATAGCAGAAGAGACGGAGTATGATGCGTGAAAATCAAGGAACAAAGGACTAGTGAGGTTTCAAGTCAAGTCAGCTCTGAGTTAAGGAGAGAGAGAGAGAGAGAGGGAGAAGAAGAGAGACAGAAAAGACAGAGAGAGAGAGAGAGAGAGAGAGAGAGAGAGAGAGAGAGAGAGAGAGAGAGAGTTCTAATTCCAAGGCTTATAGTTTCTATCAAAAAGGTAAGTCATTGCTTTTCAAAATATCTTTGTTTGTTCATCTCTAACTTTAAAATGTTATTCATATATATATATATATATATATATATATAATATATATATATATATATATATATATATAGAGAGAGAGAGAGAGAGAGAGAGAGAGTTCTAATTCCTTGCTTCTGTTTCGTAAACAAAAAGGAGATGGATATAGAGGGAGAGAGAGAGAGTGAAAGTCTAATTTCACCCTCCCGTTTCTTCAAAGAAAAATAAGAAGAAAATGAGAGAGAGAGAGAGAGAGAATTCTAATTCTATGCTTCTGTTTCGGCAAAGAAAAGAGAGAGAGACACGGGGGGAGAGATATGACACGGGGGGGGGGGGGGAGATAATGAACAAGAGACAGAGGAATAGAAAATAGAGGCAAATGCACAAAAGAGACAGAATGAATGTACGAAGACAGTAAATGAGCAGAACTGGAAAGAAAACAAAAGCCGCAAGCAAAGTTAAAAATACTTGAGCAGAACCTGACTTACGTATTAGATATGTTACGTATATGCCACCAAATAGAAATAATGCAATACACAAGCGTTTTACACAAGAGAAAGGGCAAAGGAGTCAGGAAAGTAAAAAAAACAAAAAAAAAATATAATAATAATAATTGCCAATACAGAGGAAAGAGGAAATCTAAAAAAGATAAAAATGTAAAATGAGAAAAGAATGATACAGAACGCATGGTAGGAAGAGAAGAGAGGAATAATAATACATCGGAGTAAGAAAAATTAAAAGAAGAATGGAATAAGCAAATATGAAGAAAAATGATCACAAAATAGACAATTCAAGGAATGATGACATACTGTATAATACTTAATAATAGATCTTTCTCTTTCTCTACTTTCTTCTCTCTGTATTTCTTATTTTCTTTTTCTTGTTAATGATCACCATTATTTGGAAGCTTGAATTTCAAATCAGTAGTCCCCGGGATTGTTCCATATAAATTGGGTTCATCTTATTAATAATACTAATGAATGATAAAATATAAAACAAGGTGTGATCCGACCTCCAGCTTACTCGGGCCGCATGCAAGATTTTTACCGTCACGCATAAGTTGTAAACATTATATTCCTAACTTTTAACGTTAATTAAATCATGCTGATATCTACGGACAAATAGAACCTTGTTTCACCAACGGAAATTAAAATGAATAAGCTACATTTTATCAGAAAAATATTTTTCTGCACTTTTTAACATGCACATTAATCATTTTTAACCATCTCATTCTAATAAATAAATCATAAATATCCTTTCCTAAAATTCCTGTATCTTTAAATAGACAAAGAGGAAGAATTAGGAACGCCGCAATGAGCAATAAAAACGAAAAAAAAATCCTTTAGGAATTCCTTTGAAAACGACGGAATAAAGATACACTACAGTGCTTACAGAGTTCGCAAAGACGCCAGTCATTGTTTTTGTCTTGTTACATCAATGCTATTATGATTCAACTACGGCGACGTTCTAGAAGCATGTAACACGCCATTTTTTCAATTAGCGCTCCGCGGTGGTGACATGTTTAGAATAAAGACAGTAAATGGAGAAATGAGGAAATGAGATGTTAAGTGATTCAGCAGCAGTTCAAGTGCGCATGTCGCTGGCATCAATGTCATTTCGTTTCTTGGAGTCGCTGCTGTTAGGATAAATGGCTTAATATTGAGAGAAGAATATTACATTGATGTACACACGCAAACACACACAGACTATATATATAGTATAATATATATATACTATATATAGATATATATATATATATATATATATATATATAGATATATATATATCTATATATAGTATAGATATTTATATATATATATCATCTATATATATATATATAATATATATAAAAATATAATAAGAGATCTATCTATCTATATATATATATATATATATATAGATATATATATATATATAAATATTAGAATAGATATACTATATCTATTATATAGAATATATATATAGTAAATATATATCAGATATATATAATATATATATATTATAATATATATATATATATATATATAATGTGAGCAGTTAGCTATTTCAACAGTGTCCAATGCCTGAACACTGAAGGCATTTAAGCATGCATTTGAATGCGCTTACATTCTTTTATATCTTTATTTTTTATTTTTTTTACAAACGAATGCGTTCGGGCACTCTTCCGAATGTCAACAACTGCGCTCAGATTATCTGCCTATAAGTTAATCACTTTTAAAAAAGAAAAATGTCCAAAGTCATGTTCAAGAATAAACTTGTGAAGTTTACGCAAGCCAGCCTTAGCTATGACAACTATAATATCTAATACTATTATCAAGAATGTCGTTGTAGCTTTTGAGAATGTATGTTTGAAAAAACATGTCTAGATTTTAAAAAATGATGAAAAATTAAATTCAAAAACCTTTTTGAAGTCTTCAGGCGAAACAGAACAAGGGTGACGATTCCATAGTAAATGTCATGCAAAAACTTACAGAATAGATCAGAATAGAATAGACTAGAATATAGAATTGAGGCCAAAGGCCAAGCGCTGGGACCTATGAAGTCATTCAGCGTTGAAACCGAGGCTAAGTGAGATGAAAGATAGAGAATATGGAAGGAGGCACAGTAAAAAGAATGAAAGAGGTTACAGCTATGGTCCGAGGGGTGCTGCAAAGAACATTAAGTAATGACCTCAGCACCGAACGAAACCGCATGAGGTTCACGGGCGGTACTAAACCCCCTCCCCGCCCGTACCCCCCCCCCCCCAAAAGAAAAAAAAAAAACTTTCGACTACCACACCATCTCTCTACTTACGCCAAATTTAAAAGATTTGCCTACGGAGTCTTCGTGTTTTTCGCAAGTCTAAATCCTTGTTTTTTTCCATTTTCTCCTCTTTTGATTTAAACTAAATTTATCTTATATTTCCGGACTGCTTAGGAAAAAATTAATAACCTCAGGGGAATTAAGTGCACTTTTACATCCTTCGTTATTCACAGACCACAGAGCACATTTCTGGCCCGGTACATGTCACTCTGAATGTTTGAGAAATCCTTAGGGAGCCTGCAAGGTCGGAAACAAGCCCAGGACATTTTGGGATGCCGAGACTTGTCCTGGTTGATCTCAAAATAATTCAATTAATCTCTCCTGCTCATTTTAACCGAAGCTCTAATTCTGAAGTAAAAAGTTAAACAGTTCGTCAAAATCTGCAAGATTGGCCACTGATGTATAATTTCATCAAAATCCTAAAAAGGTAAATTCAGATGGTAAGGATAGTGAAATATAAGTTGCATTCAATTGCAAATTAAAATGACTAGTTCAGATTGGGAAGGTGCAACAATGATTCTCTATAAGCGCTGTGGTCCACCTTCTGACATTTAATAGCACAGCTCTCTCTCTCTCTCTCTCTCTCTCTCTCTCTCTCTCCTCTCTCTCTCTCTCTCTCTATCCTTACCTACTGTATTCTGAAATATTATAGGTATTAATTACTAGTTGCCAATATTCAGTATGATAAGTAAATAAAATATTGGAAGCATAAACAAAAACATTATATCACGAGGTAAAGAAAATTAAATTTAAAATTGGATTCCCAATTTTACTAAAGGAAACGGAATGTATCCTGAATTAAAAAGAAATAAACAAATCAAATAGAAAAATGTTCTTGAAAACCTAAGACTTCATTTAATTAAGATATCATAAATCGTCAGTTGTACATAGTCCACTATAAAGAAAAATAAGCTCTTCATAAAAGCTATTTAATTAACATGTCGTAAATCACCAGTTGTACGTAGTCCACTATAAATTGTAATCTAATTATTCGGGATCGTGTTTATAACATTTTCAGCCACTTAGAATGAATGATATATACAAATACAAATGAAGAAAGTAGTTCGTCCATTAAAGTCCTCCAGATATCAACGATAGTCAATATCGTTTTTCAAAATAAGTCAACGTAATTACGATAAGAAATTAAACGAGTTCTTCTTAAATCATTGGTTTAGGAAATTAACACTTCCCAGTTTTCGTTCCTTGAAGTACTTGTTTCTGAAGTACGCAAGCAAGACATTGATATTTTCATACGCAAAGGTTACTGAAGGATTCAGTTTTATGAACTAACCTTACTATATCAGAGATCATCGATCTGGATATGACCACAGAGGGAGGGAGTGGGTAGTGAAAGGGGTAGCCTATATGGTGACCAATAACATTCCTGATATATACTCGCAATATATTTATTTACAAGCCTTTTTTTTAGATTAAAAGATACATAATCATAACAACAGTAGCGTTTGCAAGTTTTCCAAAATGTTCCTTCAGATATGACATTTTATAGCTGATAAGGATGTTGGAAAACATGAGAAAGCCCCTGTTATTATAATCATAAATATACATATATGATAATGCAACTGTGGATCAAGATTGAAAAAAGAAACATACAAACACTAAGTACACGCGCCAACTACAGTGTTTTATGGCCTTTTTTTATCTTTAGTACACTTTTAGGTGACAAAGATAAACATTACTGAATCTTTTAACCATTATGATATATTCATTTATTTATTTATTGAATAATTGTAAACCATACTATGGACTTTTATCATTTTATCCTTTTGTGTAGGAGGCATGGATTATTTATAGGTTTTGTAAATTCCTAATATAACCAAAGCATTTGGGAAATGGAGAATAAATACCACAGTTTAAAAACACAATTATACTTATCCGAGGCAAATATTGAATATGAATTTGAACAATGATCTCGTGAAACAAACCTGCAATTCCTTTGCATTTCTCATTTCATCTCCTCTCATTACCATTAATTTCAATCACTAATACTTCTACCACTAACAGCAGTAGTTGTAGTAGTTGCTAAGGTCGAACACAGTCGAACCTTCTCTTTGACAGTCTATCGAGACACCGAATCACCCTCTCTCTCTCTCTCTCCAGTTAATTAAAAGGAAGGTTAGCCAAGGACACTGCTCGAGTGTGTAGAGGTTCAAGGTTGTACTTCGTCATTCCGAGGAGGACGGGGTTGCAACCTTATACTCTAATCACTCGGCCGTCAAGTCGAGTCTTTATGTCACTGGGTTCTTATTTAATTCGACTCTCTCTCTCTCTCTCTCTCTCTCTCTCTCTCTCACAGACGCCTCTTTTTTGCAATTGAAACCTGCTCATGGATATATGACTTCTCTTGGCGAACTCGCTGTATTTTTTTTAATATGATTTTAATCCAAATTGATTTGGTCAATTGACCAAAAGATTTTAATTGCAATTACTTTTGTTGTATAAATAATTATCATTTCATATATACTCCTGAGGAAGTGAGCAGGGGTGGGGAAGTGATAAATGAAAGGCTACTTCTATAATGTACGATCATCTTCGGTAGGAGTTGTTTTGGTAAAAAAAAAAAAAAATTACTCCTCAAAAATATTCTTCCTTAAATACAGGATTCGACCAAAAAAAAAAAGTAACTAGACCAATCATTCATTCGTTTTCATTAGGCTTTTTGAGTTCCATCTTTTTCGACAATGGATGTTTATTGGAAGCTTTTATTTACAGATCTGAAATTTTTGACGATACATAGACCGATATGCAACTATAGCTGGTTCACTTAAGGAAGATTTTTGGGTAGCCCCTATGCCTGCGAGACGTTTGTTTGGCGGCCGCTGATTGGCTGGGAGTTGCCTGCCTCCCAGTACCAGCCAATCAGCGAGCTCAAAACAGATGTCTCATAAGCATAGGGCTCATCCAAGAATCTACCTTAAGTAAATAGCTATAGCAAGAAAGACTCATATCACTTAATATTCTTGAAGTCAGGTTAACGTGACGCCTCAAATCGGAAGCTCTGGTGTGCTATTTTATTCTAATTAATTTTACATTACTCATCAATGAAATAATTTTTGTTATCTGTATACCTAGGAAAATAGTATTGGTCTGTTTCCGGTGTATGGCTAAAGTAATCATTATTGACACAAAAACATATTCTATGTCCATTAAAATAATCCGGCAAGCCTTTTACTCTTCATGTAAAACTTTTTAAGAACTATTGCCAGCTTTTGTTTTGTAAAAAAAAAAAATCCTTGAAAGTAAAAAAAAAAAAAAAAAAACTTTCAAAAATCAACCAGGTAAAGGGCACAAGAAAGCGATGAGAGAATTTAATAAGTTAGAAGACACAAGAGGGAATTGTTAGAATTGATATAATGAAATAAAGCTTTAGAAGTTTGTATCTCAACGTTGCAATACTAAAAGTAACTTAGTAGCTTGCATTAAGTTATGACAGTAAAGGAGACATGATTAAACTTACTAAATTCGACCGGTAACATCGCCGATATATAAGCTTATTCAGTTTAATTACACTGATATTGGAAGGTTTGTATACAATAAATAGTATACGTCCCTTTAAGGGTGGGTTGGGGGTTGGGGGTCGGGGGAAAGTGGAGAGAGAGATAGACGAGAGGAGAGAGAGAGAGAGAGAGCGAGAGAGAGAGAGAGAGAGAGAGAAGAGGAGAGAGAAAGAAAGGAGGCAAGAATAGAAAGGAAAGACAGAGAGAGATCTTACCAATGAGGATTGCATATTTTTATTGTGCCTGTGACACACTGTTTTGAGAGAGAGAGAGAGAGAGAGAGAGAGAGAGAGAGAGAAGAAGAGAGAAGCGGGTTGGGAGCGCCTTATTAACAAGGATTGTGATTCACATGCTTTTATATATATATATATATATATATATATATATATATATATATATATATATATATATATATAATATAATATATATATATATATATATATATATACATATACATATACATATATAAAAGCATGGGAATCACAATCCTTGTTAGTAAGGCTTCTCCCCATCCGCTTCTCTCTTTCTCGCTCTCTCTCTCTCTCTCTCTCTCTCTCTCTCTCTCGAACAGTATTATAACAACCACGTAAAAATGTACACTCCTTACTGATAATATCCTCTCATCTCTCTCTCTCTCTCTCTCTCTCTCTCTCTCTCCCTCTCTCTCACTTGTATCACAGGCACATTAGAAATATGCAATCCTTATTGGTAAGATCTCTCTCTCTTTCTCTCTGTCTATCTCTTTCTCTGTCTCTCTCTCCACTCCCCCCCCTTCACCCCACCCCCCAAAACCCCCCTGTCCCTATTCTCGAGCCGAGCAGCATAAATTAAATCCTCGGGAAATTCCTAATTTAATCACAAACAAATAAATAACATTTCTAATGCGTTCTCGGGCTTTGATTAATCTAATAAAAAAGTCAAGAGCAAGTTTCATGTAATATTCTCCGGTATTTGTCTAATCCGGAATGAATATTTCAGTCCTTAGAAATTAGCTTTTTCAATAATGGATGGTTGGTTGGCTGGGGCCGCCCCGTGAAGGGAAAATTACCGCTGCTCAGCGCTGCGCCGAATGCCGTTTTCTATTTCCAACTTTAATTTGGCCTATGTGCAAAATTCCGTTTTCTTTGAGGGCAGTATTACACCGGGCATTAATTATTATTGATTTCTTTCGCTTGCGGATTCTCTGCCCATTTTATCTCATTGTATCACCGTGCGTCGCATCTCTCTTTTTTTTTTCATATGAAATCATTTTGATTAAATCTGGACGGATTGAACTTCTCAATTCTAGCAAACGTTGATGCTGTGTGGAGCGATGGTTGCATTCCGCTGGTAATTTTTAATGTAAGTTTTAATTCATTCTAAAATTATTCACCGTAATTTTTATTGAATTCGTGGACGGAAGCGGTTAAGTACAACACAGGAATCCCAGCGTCAGACGCCTTACGCTTATTAATAATAATAATAATAATAATAATAATAATAATAATAATAATAATAATAATAATAATGTTGGAAACAGACCTTCTTTTAAATGTGGTTTATTGAAAATAATGGCAGAATTCACAGTGATTTTATACAAAGAATTTTGTATCATACTATAATGGGCGTAATGTCTGTCTGTCTGTCTGTCATTCAATCACGGCCAAACGGCTGGTCAGATGGGCAAGAAACTTGGCATGGTTATGGTCGGGACCCCTAACATGGTTTGTAATGGGGTTTCATCCAACCTACCCCTCTCCTTTGTAGGGGTTGGGGGTGAGAAGGGATTCCCTGAAACGTAGCTGTTTCTGGCCGTGAAACGAGGCTGGTTATTCCCGTAGACTTCGTTACTTTACGACTTTTTCATACATAATTTCTGTACAACTTCCCCGGAGAAAGTCGTGAATATTTCAGCTCGGACACAATAGAAGATGAAAATTATCATCAATATCCGCAAGATTTTTTGAATAACTTAAATCCATCGGAACTGCCAGTGCACAAAATAACGTTGAAGAAATACTGCCCGGTATTGTTGCTTCGGAATTTCGATCCTGCCAATGGACATTGCAACGGAACGAGGTACACCGTTATGGTGCTAAACTCCCACGTCATCGAAGCAGTGATAGCAACGGGCCCTCACACCGGCAAACGTCTGTTCATCCCCCGGATTCCTCTGATGCCTTCGGACAACCAGTTTCCGTTTCCAGTTTACGGCACAGGCAGGTTTCCCATCAAACCATGGCCTTCTCATTCACTGCAAACAAGTCGCAGGGCCAGACTTTGGATCGTGTTGGTGTGTTTCTGCCGTCACCATGTCACGCATAGCCAACTGTGTGGGCGATGAGCAGAGCAACTGACTCTG
>NC_087210.1:75951616-75956616 GCF_015104395.2 Macrobrachium nipponense | reverse complement strand
AACCACAAAATACATTTAATCAATTACTTCCATACCGGATTATCTAGCCTATTTTTAAAGGAATTTATTATAACCCCCAAACCGAAGGATGAGAACGTGATAAGGTAAATAGTTCATTTATTTCCCATCCGGATTCAGTGTTACAGAGTTAAATGTATTAAAAAGCAAGCATGAGGAAAGAGAGAAATGAGGAGGCTTTTGTAATTTGACATTGGGAAATAAATTATTATCACGTATATGTGACCAGTAGATTCTATAGTCGTACTATTATTATTATTATTATTATTATTATTATTATTATTATTATTATTATTATTATTATTTTATTATTATTATTATTATTATTATTTAGTTTTGCATGTAAAGTTTACGATTTTGCTGGAATTCCCTTCTTACGCAATTTTACTCACGGACCAATTTCTCTCTCTCTCTCTCTCTCTCTCTCTCCTCTCTCTCTCTCTCTCTCTCTCTCTCTCTAAAAGGTATCTCATTGACACGAATGATATTTCGTTATTTAAATGACATTTAAAAAATATGTATCAAATCCTTCTGATTCTAAATTATTATTATTATTATTATTGTTGTTATTATTATCATTATCATTATTATTATTATTACTATTGTTGTTGTTGTTGTTATTATCTGTTTTGGCTTTAAATATACATGATTTTGTTAGAATGGTCTTACTATGTAATTTTATCCGGGGATGAATTTTTCTACTCTGCCAAAAGTCTCTCTCTCTCTGAGTCAGGTAAAATGTGATGAGGATTTTACCTGATCAGCCTTTTCCCCCTTATTTATCTTCGTGCCACGCGTCTCTCTCTCTCTCTCTCTCTCTCTCTCTCTCTCTCTCTTTCTCCCTCCCTCTCCCTCCCGAATTTTGCCTCATTTACACTAATGATTTTCCTTAATTCAAACAACCGAAACCCATTTTCGCTGGAAGATATTAAATAAGACAGTTCCATCGTTCACAAACATCCAGAATTACCTCGACTCTATATAAGAATCGGAGCAAAAACTACAGAGCAGGTACTCTACTCCTCCTCTATGGGAAATAAAACCCCTCCATAATCAGATTTTCTCCCTAATCCGACCGCCCCTTCCCTTAATTAAGTTATAAATTATCTAGGCATTACTGCGTATCATGTATGTAGGAATGAATGTCTGATTCTATGTCCACGTTAGCATCTACTACATGCAAGAGCACACGACACACACAGATTATATATATATATATATATATATATATATATATATTATATATATAATATATATATATATATATATATGTATATATATATATATATATATATATATATATATATATATATATATTATGACTGTGACATTTTTTCTGTTAAAACAGAATTCCGTCTAATAAAAAAAGCCTATAAAAATGCCAAATAAAGACAGTTAATAATATATGTATATTTCAGAGAACAACGGTCTCCCTCTACAGGCAGGTATTGAATCTGCAGAGGGAGACAGTTGTTCTCTGAAATAGATAGAATTAACTTTCTACATTTTGGCATTTTTTTTATGAGCTCCTTTAAAGACAAGACAAATGCCATTGCTCTGGCACACAGTCGCCAACACGATGTACGTAAAAGACACCTCTTCATATAAGTTGCTATAGTAGATTTACATCAACCGTGCATCTGATGTCTAGGCCAGTGTCTTACGACGCTCCTGATTGGCTGTTGATAAGCCAATCACGGGGCTGGAAACGCTCTCAGTCTCTCTCGAGAGTTCACATAGGCAGGATATATGTTCCACCTCTCCTGAGGGATACGTCTTTCAAAAGTATCCCTCAGAAGAGGAGGAGCATACTTGCATCCTGCCTATGTGAACTTTCGAGAGAGACTGAGAGTCTCCAGTCCTGTGACTTGCTTATCAACAGCCAATCAGGAGTGTCGTAAGGGACTGGCCTAGACATCAGATGTACGGTTGATGTGAATCTACTATAGTACCAGAGAGAAACAAGGCACGGACTGCCACAATCGAACTTCGAATGTGAAAATTTCGCGCCATGAGCAGGGCTTGACCTCCTGACCGTCACACAGCTAAGTCTTTTTAAAGGATGATTGTGTTTACTATTCTTGGAATAAATATTCTTCTTACGGCAAAATAAATAAAAAATGTGTATGACAGCATCATAGCTATGAGCTGTGGATGGCTAAAGTCCTGCCTGACGCCAATGAGTTACTTCTTAATGAGGGTCGATAATGAAGCGTCCTCGATTGTGATTGTTATTCTTGGAAATAACCTAGATTCCCTTTCCAGTAAAACTCAAGAACAATACATTTGAGCGCTATAGCTATTGATGTCTTCAATTCTACCTGAAAGCACCTAGTGGCATTTCCCTTATCTTATTAAGTTATATATCCCTAAGCAAAGACATTTGCCAAAAATTTTATTTTCCCCATAACTCTAGTTTTTTTTTTTTACAGAAAAAACTAAAGGACAATATTTATGAGTGTTATGGCTATTAGAGACTTTAATTCTAGGTGAAAGCACGAAGCTACTTTCCCTTATCTTATTAAATTACTTAAGCAAGGACCTCTACCAAGCTGATTTTCCCCCATAACCTTTATTTTGTTTCTACAGAAAAACTAAAGAATAATATTTAAGATTTTATGGCTGTTAACTACTTCAATTCTACATGAAAGTACCAAGCTACTTTCCCTTATCTTATTAAGTTACATATCCCTAAGGAAAGACATCTGCCAACATTTTCTCTTTGTTTGTTTGTATGGTGATTTTACGTTGCATGGAACCAGTGGTTATTCAGCAAACGGACCAATGGCTTTACGTGACTTCCGAACCAGGTCGAGAGTAAACTTCTATCACAAGAAATACGCATCTCTCACCCTTCAGTGGTATGCCCGAGGATCGAACTCGCGGCCACCGAAGTGGCACGCCAACACTATACCGACCACGCCACTGAGGCGCTCCCCAACATTGTCATTCTCCCCACAACTCTGGTTTTGTAGTTTCTACAGAAAAGCTAAAGAATAATATTTATGACAGGTTTATGAGTATCAATGCCTTCAATTGTACCTGAAAACATCAAGTTACTTTTCCTTAATGAGAGTCTAAAGGCAAAATAAAGGAACGATTTTTATGAGTCTTTTTCCCTTATTAAGTTACATATCCCCAAAAATGACAGCTACCAACGATGTCATCATTTTCCAAAACGCGCTCTGGTCGCACCTGCCACTAAAACTCGACTATTCATGCCTGTTGCCGTGCGCCCACAACAACTGCTGGGCGTTATAAAAGAACAGTTGTTTTGACGTGGTACTCTCTCTCTCTCTCTCTCTCTCTCTCTCTCTCTCTCTCTCTCTCTCTCTCTCTACTCTGTTGCTTTCCCTGTTCGCTGTTTGTCCCGTGTCGACAATGGGAGACGGCGTCGATACATTCGGTAGTGGAAGTGCTTTTTTTTTTTTTTTTTTTTTTTTTTGTACTCTAGTGCAAATGAGAGAAATATCGCTCATTATTATTATTATTATTATTATTATTATTATTATTATTATTATTATTATTATTATTATTATTATTATTATTATCCCTTCGGTCCTTGATTAGCACTATCTATCTTTTATTTTATTATTATAATTATTATTATTATTATTATTATTATTATTATTTATTATTATTATTATTATTATTATTATTATTATTATTACCTTTGGCCCTTAATTAGGATCATCTCTTTTGGTTTATTGGTTATTATTATTATTATTGTTGTAAAAAATTCACAGACTCGTGAAAACAAATACACTGATGAGGAACACCGGTCAGGTGTTCGAAAGTCTTTGTTCTATTTTTACAAAGAAAAATATATTTTTTTGTTTATATAATTATTATTATTGATTATTATTTTTTTTTTTTTTTTTTTTTTTTTTTTTTTTTTTTTTTTTTTTTTTGTTTTTTTTTTTTTTTTTTTTTTTTTTTTTTTTTGTTTTTTTTTTTTTTTTGCTCTATCACAGTCCTCCAATTCGACTGGGTGGTATTTATAGTATGGGGTTCCGGGTTGCATCCTGCCTCCTTAGGAGTCCATCACTTTTCTTACTATGTGTGCCGTTTCTAGGATCACACTCTTCTGCATGATATTCTGGAGCTACTTCAGCCTCTAGTTTTTCTAGATTCCTTATCAGGGATCTTGGGATCGTAGCCTAGTGCTCCTATGATTATGGGTATAATTTCCACTGGCATATCCCATATCGTTCTTATTTCTATTTTCAGATCTTGATACTTATCCATTTTTTCCCTCTCTTTCTCTTCAACTCTGTGTCCCATGGTATTGCGACATCGATGAGTGATACTTTCTTCTTGACTTTGTCAATCAACGTCACGTCTGGTCTGTTTGCACGTATCACCCTATCCGTTCTGATACCATAGTCCAGAGGATCTTTGCCTGATCGTTTTCTATCACTCCTTCAGGTTGGTGCTCGTACCACTTATTACTGCAAGGTAGCTGATGTTTCTTGCACAGCCTCCAGTGGAGGGCTTTTGGCCACTGAATCATGCCTCTTTTTGTACTGGTTCTGTGCAAGTGCCGGGCATTCACTTGCTATGTGGTTTATTGGTTTCATTTTTTCGTATTGCACTTCCTACAATGGGAGAGATGTATTTCCGTCATCTTACGTACTTTGAACATATCTGGTTCTTAGGGCCTGATCTTGTGCCGCTGTTATCATTCCTTCAGTTTCCTTCTTTAGCTCTCCCCTCTGTAGCCATTGCCAATTGTCATCGCTGGCTAGTTCTTTAGTCTGTCTCATGTATTGTCCGTGCATTGGTTTGTTGTGCCAGTCCTCTGTTCTTTCTGTCTTTCTCCTGTCTCTGTATATTTCTGGGTCTTCGTCTACTTTTATTAGTCCTTCTTCCCATGCACTCTTTAGCACTCGTCTTCACTGGTTTTCAGATATTGCCCCAGTGCTCTGTTTTCGATGTTGACGCAGTCCTCTATACTTTGTAGTCCTCTCCTCCTTCCTTTT
>NC_087210.1:75936616-75944116 GCF_015104395.2 Macrobrachium nipponense | reverse complement strand
CTTATTTCCATCTCAATAGAAAACAAACTATAAAACTTTAATGTCAATCGTTTTAACTGCATTAACCTTTCGATAAAATTTTACAAATCTGAATTCCTTCAGAAACACTGCTGTTTGTTATAATCAAGGTGGCACTGTGTCAGCACGGGCTCTTGCTTCTGAAAACATAAAAAGTATCGATGAAGAATGCGTGGAAATTGTAATAGAAACTTAATAAGAGACAAATTACATTGGTTGTGATGTAAATATTAATCCAACAAACTTTACGAGAAACGTGAGACAAAAAATTTCATCTGATATGATAAAAGCTTCCAGCACATCGTATTTAGGGTGGCAGCTATAAATGCATTACTCGTGGGACGCTGTAGAAAAAAAGAAACGTGTACAACATAATATTGTCTTAAGTTTTATTCGAGCCCAAAATAACAGAAGACCAGTTTGACACAACAGTAGCTGAGAGAGAGAGAGAGAGAGAGAGAGAGAGAGAGAGAGAGAGAGCCGGCTTAGGTTGAACTGCCAAGCTATAACCGTAAATAAGGTTACCATGAAAGAAAGTGCAAACAAAATAAAACTTGGACAGAGAGAGAGAGAGAGAGAGAGAGAGAGAGAGAGAGAGAGAGAGAGAGAGAGACTAAAGCAGCATAGCGCGAAGGGCTGTCTTAAAGCACTGTTTGAGAAGTAGGATTTAAAGGGCTCTAAAGAAGTGTTCGAAGTGCGCTACTTTACATCGCATTTAATCAAACTAACTTTCTTTGGGTGTGAATCATTCTTCCGGATTATCCTTTAGAGTGAATAAGCATGAAAAATACTTACTAACAACAACAACAAAAATTATTTATTTACGAATCAGCAGTATTTGTAATTAATGTGTTTCTTCGGCAGCAAAACATGAGAACTGTCCAGCTTCGGACGACGTATAATCCCCCTGGCCTATAGCCATTCAGAAAGTCTATACGCAGACACACTTTCTGGAAATTATTTCTTTTACAGTAGCATATTTCAGACTTCAATAAACAGTTTCATAACTGAAGGAGAAAAAATGAGTACACCCTGATATATATTGAAAGAAAATGTCATTGCTTTTCGGACGGAGAAACAACGCACTGGATATCGCTCAGGAATTACTTTAGAACCAATAACAAGGATATACAGTAGCTTTTCGGTTGTTTTCCACATTTGCAAACTGTCGTTTTAGTTTTCTTCCTTCTTTCACTAACAGTCAGACTTGAATAATTTCCGTTGATCAACAGAAAATCTCTAAAATGAAAAAATAAATGTCCAAAAAAATCCGCCCACTGGAAGTGAAACTTTTGAGAACGAATGAAAATGAATCGCTGGTGTTATCGTACGCTTGGCAGGCTTTACCACTGCCCCTCCTCAGTCACCTTCCTTCCCTCCCCCGAAATAAATCCCCCCTCCGCTCCCCCCAAACATCCCCCTTCTCGGCGCACGAGAACACCAAAGTTGGGATATTTCGGACAAACAAACATTCCACAAACACTTCTCAGGAATTTTGTTATGTTATGGATATGGTTTATTGAAAGTGCAATCTACTAAACGCTTTAACGGCGTCGATAAATTACAGTTTTCGAGAAAATGAAAATACATTATAGCAATAATTTCAATTTCCCTTCATGCGAACGTTACAGCCGGGTTTAACCTTAGGACAGGTCAAAATAAAGAATGTGAAAAATGATAACGGAAATTCTAAGATATTCGTAGGGTTCCGGTGAATAGTCAGCATTCATTTTTTTTTAAAAATTAGTCACTGTTAAGCCAAGTCGTGCAGACGATGGTTGGTATATATATATAAATAAGATCTAAATAAATGAGAAATATAATTCATTTTAGTTCCTGTGACAACAAGCAAAGGGTCGGAGGTCAGAGCGAAAATGGCATCACAAGAACAACTTAGGCTTCCAGCATCTTAGTACAGATAGACCAACTGCCAACATACAAAGCCTAGACCTACTGCATCTTTGCTGTGTTTATACTCTTTCAAGAATAAGTAAATGTTGATTTTATGTATATATCTAATACTATATATATAGAGAGAGAGAGAGAGAGAGAAGAGACGAGAGAGAGAGAAGAGAGAGAGAGAGAGGCTGCTTATTAGACCAACTGCTAACATACAAAGCCTAGACCTAACTACATCTTCGCTGTATGTTTATAACTTCCAGAACATGTAAATGTTGATTATATATATGTATATATATATATATATATATATATATATATATATAGAGAGAGAAGAGAGAGAGAGAGAGAGAGAGAGAGAGAGAGAGAGAGCAACAGCAGCAGCAGCAGCAGCAACAGCAGCAAGTTATGTAACGCGCGCAATCTGACTTGGTTTTGAGTCTGTTCTTACCTAAAGTATTGATCCTAACCTGGAACTTTCAATAGACTGTATCCATATTGCAAGTAAACGCTTATTGCATGATTTTAATCGATGAAATTGACACCCCCCCCAAAAAAAAATCGTAAATTAACGTATTCGTCTATAACGGTAAATTGAAAGTAATATCAATTTTGCTATTTCGGAAATTGCCTCTAATAAATCATATTTAGGGAGGGCAAGCGTTTGCCTTGACTATTATCATCATTAATACTGCTATTACTACTACTATTAATACTAGTTGTGGTAATAGTTAAAAGTCATAATGTGCACAAATTCTTTTGCAACGAGCCAAAATAGCTATTAATGTCATTAAATTTTAGAATGAGATAATGCAAAGGTTGGAAAATATAAAGACAAGGAATTCCTGGTAAAAGAAAAGGATCAATAATTTACGCTTTTATGGGAAGGAATTTCTGACAAACGACTTTAATAATGGGAAGGAATTTCTGACAAACGCTTTAATAATGAGGAGGAATTTCTGACAAATAACAACCCATTTTATTCGAACGAATCTGAGATATTTTTCGACAAACAGCGTCTGTTATTCTAAGAAATTTTGACAAGCGAAGCTTACTTCCATGAGAAGGAATTTCCGACGTAATGCTTTTGGCAAAATCGCGTTCGCTTCTGTAAAATACTTCTGCCAAAATAACGTTTCTGTTGTAAAATACTTCTGACAAAATTTTCTTTTGTAAAATACCTCTGACAAAATAACGTTACTTTTGTGAACTACCTCTGACAAAATAATTTTTATTTTTTGTTAAATACTTCTGACAAATAAGGTTTAAGACAATATAGCGTTTATTTTTTAAAATACTTCTGATAATTAGAGTTTATCTTTATATATTACTTCTAACAACATAACGTCTACTTTTATAAGAAGTAATTTCAGACCAGTAGCGACTACTTTTATACATTTTCACGAGAAGGAATCTCTCATAAAGAATATCCGTTATATAATCTGCAGCTCCATATGGAAATGAAAAAATCAATAAATCAATCAGTATTTAAACAAGACGTGATTCGACCTCCAGCTTACTCGAGGTGCACGCTAAAATCTACGGTCATTAAATAGTTCGTTGTTTCACAAACGAAAATTAAAATGATTATGCTATATTTTATTAGAAATAATTTTTCTGTACTGTTTATCATGCACATTATTTATTTTTTACATTTTCATTCCAATAAATGAATCATATCCAAAAATTCCGGTATCTTTAACTTCACACAAAACACCTTTTTCAGACCTTTTCAGGCTTTTCCAAGGGGCTTACCTATCCCCCCAGCAATAACAACAACAACAACAACAACAACAACAAATTAGGTTGTAGGCCTACTCCACGAATATGTGAAAATGATTCATGATTTAACGACGATATTTTCTCCAGCTCTTTATTCAATCAACAGGTGGGTTTTTTATGCCTTCAGGGTAACCAGCCTCCAAACCAGCCATCAACCAACCCCCCCCTCGAACCCCCCCCCCCACCCCCCCCCCCCCCACATCCTTTATCGCCTCGAATTGACGGTCCGAGTCCAGAGGACCATGTCAGCCTTCTTATTCACATTAAACAAAATATTACGCCCACTGGTTTTTACCTTCTGTTATTTCTTTCAAACTTGAACCTTATTCTTGAATTTCAGGTCAGTGGCTCTTGTGAACTTGTTCTATATAAAGAGCCTTCATCTTCTGAATAATAATAATAATAATAATAATAATAATAATAATAATAATACTAATAATAATAATAATAATGATGATGATAAAAACCAACTAATCTTATTTTTTCAACTCCATTTAAAAATTATCTATTTTTTTGCCTACATTTTATATAAAAAAAATGCATTGGCGCATGTGCGCTCGTTAGCATCTGTTACACCTGCAGCATAGTTTGGGAGGAGCCAGTGAACTAAATTACACGTAGCGATTCCTACTCATTTCATTCTGGAATATTCCAAGTTTTCAAGTCCCGTTCCTCACGTTGTGGATACTGTATACGCTTGAAGATGTAATCCATTACTACCATAAAACAATTAACATTTTTCATTAATAATCTATTTACATTTTTATCTATTTACTATTTTTTTTCTAATAACAGATCTCTTTTTTTCTGTACATCATAGCAGCTTCTGTTGTTTCTTGTGAAATTGACACCAAGTTCTTTGGAAGCTTGAATTTGAAATAAGTGGCCCTTGTGGGCTTGTTGCATATGGATAGGGTTTATCTTCTGAATAATAATAATAATAATAATAATAATAATAATAATAATAATAATAATAACGTACCAAGACCTGAAAATAGCAATAAGAAGGTTATGGGATATGACAATAGAAATTATACCGATAATCATAGGAACACTAGGCACTATCCGAAGATCCCTGAAAAGGAATCTGGAAAAACTAGAGGCTGAAGTAGCTCCAGGACTCATGCAGAAGAGTGTGATCCTTGAAACGGCGCACATAGTAAGAAAAGTGATGGACTTCTAAGGAGGCAGGATGCAATCAGGAACCCCACACTATAAATACCACCCAGTCGAATTGGAGGACTGTGATAGACAAAAAAATAAATAAATAAATAAAATAATAATAATAATAATGTGTATGCTGGAAACTGACCTTCTTTCAAACGTTTTATTGAATATAATGGAAGAATTTACAAATTTTATTTTATACAGATGAGACAATTATGTATAAAATGAATCAGTAAATTCGGCCATTATACTCAAAATAATAATAATAATAATAATAATAATAATAATAATAATAATAATAATAATAATAATAATAATAATAATAATAATAATAATAATTCCGTATCTTGAGCTATGATTTGGAAAACAATTGCGAGGATGCGTCCGTCCTCTTCTTCTTCCCGATTATTAGGAAGTTTATGAATTTACGAGAGAGAGAGAGAGAGAGAGAGAGAGAGAGAGAGAGAGAGAGAGAGATCCGTTATATATATATGGAAACTTCAGTTAGTCGTATATATCGCAGGAATAGATATCAACAGCAATAAAAGGCCGGGGAAGCACCGGACTGTAATACAAGCAATTAATATGGCCATAAAACATCTGCGAGTTACCACGATTATCCACATTTTCCAATAATTCAAAATCGAATTTTGTAGAGAACACACAAATCTAACACATTTAGACACTTCAGTCTGCCATGCCTTAACATTTGAGTGATTGGTTGTTTTGTCCATATTTATAATAGTAACGAATTAATGACTGGTATTAGTGAAATTGCAGTTACCGATATCACTGAACACTTGCTGGTTTCGGAAAGTAATATCCCTGTAATTATTATTATCATTTTAATAGATGAAGCCTATTCACATGGAACAAGCACATAGAAGTCACCGACTTGAAATACGCGAACCCGGGACATCTGTGTGGCATGTCATGACACTAACCACTATACCAGCAGACCTGATAACTATTCGAAAACCTTTCATTGACTTGAATTACGAAGACAACGGGAACTGAATATCTGCAAAGGAATATTTTGGACAATATTTCAGATTTTTTTTATTGGGAATTTCATCTATATATTTAGGAACGCTATGTCTGGTCTAAGTATGAGATTGAATTCGATATCAAAGCTCTGTCATTATCAAAAAAAAAAAAATATATATATATATATATATATATATATATATATATATATATATATATATATATATATATATATATATATATATATATATATATATCTATATATATATATCTTGACATCGGCGAGATAAGATATATCAAAATGTAACCTCTTATTGACTTGAAGAATATCAGTGCTAGGGTCTTATCTCTTTTTCTTCTTTTTATTATACTAATTGTCATTATTTATAACGAGCATACATTCTTGTGAAGCAGGTTAAAAGGCAGCATAGCCGACATGAAATTAAGTTATTAAAAATTACAAATAAATAAAAATAGAAAATAATTACATAAAACTAATGGAAAGAAATCAAGCATTGATAAAGCGCATAAAAACAATGATTAAATAAAGCAAGTGAAAGAATCAATCCATCACGCCAGAACAGAAGGCTAGCTAAATAAATTGAGACACTGGAGTTCACTTGAATGCTCCTTTTCTATTCAATTTACTCTCCCTCCGTTCATATTCCCTTTCTACCATCTTACTTTCCACCCTCTCTTAACATCTTCTTAGTGAAACTCTGTGGATTATCTCCTATTACACCTTTAAAATCTCATTTTGAATTTACCTTTCAGAGCCGAATGACCTCGCATGGTCTCTGCACTTGGACTTTGGCCTACATCTTATCTTCCGTCCTATTCCAATTTTAGATCTAACATTGTATTGTAATAACTGACATTAGATACGACGGAGACAAATGAAATGACGGTGCTTGGTGAAAGATAAGAGATAGGCCTACCGGTCAAAGATAGAGATAGGCCTACTAGCCTAATCACTTTCCCTATCTGACCTCTCGGGTTGCTAAGGGTGTCGCGCTTCGACAAAACTGACCTGATCTGACCTGACACAGAGCGCGGCATCTTTCGTTTCCCAATTACCAGGAATTCGTGGGCACAGGATATACGAGTCTCCAAGCTACAAGATAAAGGAATCTTATCTCAGAAATCGCAGCCATTTTGTTTCAGTTAAGTTATCGTGCAGACAACAGAGATATCTGTAGGATTATCACTGTGGACAGCTTTCTAGAAGACTCCTGTCTGTTAAAATTGACCTTCGATCTTTTGATGCCTGACCCTGGCCTGACCCTTTCCGAAGAGATACCAAGACTTACAAAATGACTTGGAAGAAAATACAGTGTGTCTGATCTTCATTTCAAATTCAAGGCTACGCAGTGACAAACGTATCTAAAATGCGTCTAAGATTCAAGATGTCATGAGGTCACTAGGTCGATTACAAATACATTCAACGACAGAAATTTGTCTGAAAAAATGAATTTTCAAGAGTTAATTATTAAAAGTTGTACCACTAAAAATAACGTTTATTCTTCAAAAATCAAATCTCAATTACATCACGCAGATCAACGGTTTATTGACATGGCTTGTTAGGGTGAAAGGATATAGGATTATGAAATATTTGCATCTACGTGAAATTCATTCTCTGCCTCTATT
>NC_087210.1:75921616-75931616 GCF_015104395.2 Macrobrachium nipponense | reverse complement strand
ACAGTATAAACAATAACAGACCTCATCCAGTGAGGCCCTTAAGGTAAGGATAAGTGAAAAGAATTCTTTTTACTATTTTATTTTAAAGTACACCCGCTTTAAGGACTATTTCTACAGTGGTAAATGACCAAATCAGTTATAAATGTATTTACACAAAGACAAATCAAGATTCTACCAGACGGCAAAGACATTGTTCGTGGCTTCTTTCTTCTTAGGTTAGTCTTTGATAACTCTTTTCCCAGGAGACTAAAATTTTCAAGGTCTTTCACATCCCATCTGCTTTTAGCCGTAGCTAATCAGCATACAAACTTGAATAAATGCAAGTAATTGTTTTCCGTAATATTTCTATGTCCATACTTGACTTCTTTTTTTCTAACTGAAGTCCCGTTTCTTTCCCGTAGAGGCTTATATACTTTTTTTTTTTTTTTTGTCTCTCCTTACTCTTGACCTTTTATTTATATAGTCCATACGTACATTCATACATACATACATAAGGGGGAAAGGCGTTATGATTATATAATATATGCTATTTACGAAAGGAAAATATTAGTAACTGTAATATATCTTAACCTGAAAAACAATTTATTAGTTTAAATTTAATTAAAATATACTTTCCATTTTACACCCTAACAAAACCTGGACTTTGAGCAGCTTTCCTGTTACAATTCAAATCCCTTTCCTGAGGGAATTGAAATGGACGAGTTCAAGAATGAAATTTTCGATGCTTTCGTATTTGAATGTGGGACTTTTAAGTATGGAAGTTAACATTAAAAATTACTTTTCGATTCATTCGTATTTGAATTTGGATCTCTCTCCAAGTACTGAAAAATTAAAATTCAAAATGAATTTTGATTCATTCGTATCTGAATTTGAAGCTTTCTCCAAGTACTGAAAAATTAAAATTAAAAATGAATTTTGATTCATTCGTATCTGAATTTTTGAAGCTTTCACCACGTACTGAACAGTTAAAATTCAAAATGAATTTTAATTCTTTCGTATTTCAATTTGAATCTGTCTCCAAGTATTAGCATTGTATACCGGCTGCCTCTTGCCTATAAGCTTCCAGCATGGATGTCAGCCAAGGACCTCCTCATTGGTGTCAGCTCGCCCGTTGTCAGCACCATGATTCCAAACACCCAAGTTTTCTTCTCCTGTTTGCTAACGGTCAGCGTTCTGTTATGCTCAGACGCTCGTTAGGTTTATGGCGAATTTTCTTAGGCCTACTCGGCCGCCTCCTTCCTTCTAAGCAACCTACCCAAGGTCTGAACCTACGATAGACACCTACCCTCCCTCCGGTCCTAAGAGTGGTAAACAGCGCAGGCCTTTTACCCCTGGGCCTTACCTACTCACATCCCCCAAGGCGCGGATTTTCGTCTTACCATCTACCAAGACAAAGATTTTGTATTTTCTGTGAATCTGAGACGAAATTGACAAGTAGATTGTTTTTGTACCTTCTTTTTTATTATATATGGGGGTTGGTTGGAGGTGGATGAGGGGGCGTGAGGGAGATGCCGATTTTTATTATTAGTCTTCTCCTTACTTGCACTATCAGACATAGCAAACATTAACCTTCTACTTCTCTCTCTCTCTCTCTCTCTCGGGAAGAAGGGAGAGGAGAAAGGTTTTCCATGGATTTTCCTGCCCAGACAGTGAGATATGGTGAATGAATATGACGGGTTCATTTTCACATTATCATATTTCAGTTCAAGTAATTACAAATGAACTTATGATTTCTCATATAGTATGGCAAGGAACGCTAAGTTTCTCGGAATCTGAAAATCAAATGAGATTTTTTAAGAATGTATATAAAAATTTAATTTTTTTATTTTCTCATAATACATTGTCAGGTCATATACAAGAATGTTTGAAAAAAATTAATAATGACTTTTAAATATCTTAGCTAAATCAGCTATTTAGAATAATCTATGACCTTGTCTTAGGAGTCATGTAAAACTTATTCCGTCTGTTCCTCCCCGACTCTTGCTAAATGAAAGGAATAATGAATGAATTTATAATTATGCCGAAAGCCAGGAAACGCAAATGCAACGGAGATATATTATACGAAGCCTATCCAACATATTTATTTTCGTACTCATTCATTTGCATGCATTAAATTCTCCCACAATAACACGTATTTACAATATATATATACTGCCATATACAGTTTAACTCACCCAGTGAAACAGACAATATAATGATATATATATGTTATATATATCTATATATATATATTATAATATATATATATACATACAGATATATATATATATATATATATATATATATATATACATATATATATATATATATATATATATATATATATATATATATATATATATATTTATATAGAAGATGCTAAAGTATTTGAATATACTCGACTTCATTTTAATGCAGTGCTTTTCCTCCACAATCTCTCTACTATATACCATCATATTATTACCTCCGCCTGCTTTGAGTTCTACCCTGAAGATTTATGTAGCTTCAGTAGGCCTACACGGATTACAAACCTCTCTCTCTCTCTCTCTCTCTCTCTCTCTCTCAGTTTGTGCGTTTGTGTACAGAAGAGCTATAGTTGGTCCGTCTCCACTCCACCACCCCCAACTTCCCCCTCCGCCACTTTCCTTCCCCCCCCAACTCCATTCCTCCCTCTCTCCCCCTCCCCACTCCTTTCCTTTCCAGACAAAAACCCGACGTACAAAAGCATCCCCAGCCATATCTATATTCTATATAAAGAGGTTACCGGAGAGTTACTGAGATATACCTTCAAGTATTCATTAGGTTCAGCTTCCTCTCTCTCTCTCTCTCTCTCTCAATCTCTCTCTCTCTCTCTCTCTCTCTCTCCATGTAGCTATCTATCTATCTCTCAGACTCGAGAAAAGCAAACCCCACCAATGAGATATGCAGAGTGTCAGCAAAGAATTTCAAAGCATCAGCTCCGAAATTCTACTCAAGAGATAATAACTGTATTTATTATGCAAGAGGATATTGCAGAAACGGAGAAAATTGCAGATTCAGACACAAAATGAATAATTATGATGAAGGAAGATCAAATTATTATGGAAAAGTTGGATTTTTTAATGTCAGAATTTCTGGAAATGAAAAAAAGAACAACATACCAGAACAGGAAAAGAGACATGGGAAAATCCTTATTACTATCAGTATTAAATGAAGGAGAAAAAAAACACGCAAACCATCATAGTGATGAATGCGCAGGGTTTAGTTACGAGTAACTCAAAAAGAAAAATAGAGTACTTAGAAGAACTAACCCAAAATGAAAAGAAAATAGATATAATGAATATAAGTGAAACCTGGTATTCCCAAGAGACTGGGAATGATGATCAAATAAAAAGGGTTCCAAACTTATAGATCAGATAGAAAAAATAGGAATCAAGGGGGAACCGCAATATATGGGAAAGACAAAAACAAGGAAAATATATGATATAGTAACTCAGAATGTGAACTAATAGCGGTAGAATTTGAATCTGAAAAATAGATGAAACATAGTAATATATAGACTCCTAATACTAAAGAGTTGACTTAATAATTGAAAAATTGGATGATATATGTAGAAATCACAAGGACTGGACTATTCTCCTATCTGGAGACTTCAACTTTCCTTTCGTAGATGGAAAGAACGAATAGAGATTGTGGTTGTACTTATACATATAAAAAGAGAGTAATAGTAGTGCAGAAGATAAGAGGCAATTTGAAACTGCTATTAGATATAGCTACTAGATACAACATTCAACAAATAAATCACCTGCCAACAAGAAAGGAAAATACTTTAGACTAGTATTTGTGAACGAGATGAATTATGTTAAAGAAATAATAGTTTATAATGCGAGTATCAGACCATAATGTCATAGAATTAACAGTTCTTATTCCCAAAGCAAGTGAAAATAGAGATAAGCAAGAAATGAAAAAGTGGGAAGGATATGGAAAATACAACTTCTACAGTAAAAATATAAAATGGTCAGAAATTAATGAAGAATTAAACAAAGATTGGGATAACATTTTCGGTAGTGATGACATAAGGGTAAATACGGAGATATATATAAAATATTGGAGTAATAGTGGAAAAATATATACCGAAGAAGAAAAGTAAACATCATTCATGCATACCAAGAGACAGAAGAATCTTGTTCCAGAAAATCAGAAAGTGGAAAAAAGGTCTTGCAAAAGAAAAAAAATGCATGGAAAGTTATAGAACTAAAAAGTAAGATAGAAAATGCGAAAAAAAGATTATACAATCAAAAGAAAATGAAAACGGGACTTGGAAGAAAAAAACCCTATTAAATATCAGCAAAACCCCAAACTATTATACACGATGCGAAGAAAATGAATAAAAGAAGAATAGAAATAGGCCCTCTGAGAATTGAAGGGAGATTAACGAATGAAAAAAGGAAATTTGCAACATACTGGCAGAACGATATAAGAGAGAATTCACCCCTAGAATAGATAATGAAGATAATGATATAGAAGTAAGGGATGAAAATAGTGAATATTTAGCTGACATAGATATTAATGAAGCTGATATTGTGCAGGCTATTAATGAAATTAAAAAGGGAGCTGCTGCAGGGCCTGATGGAATTCCTGCTATTTTGTTAAAGAAAGTAGTTCATTCTATCGCAAAGCCACTTGCAATATTATTAAGACAAAGTGTAGATACAGCAAGATATATGATGAGCACAAATTAGTGTATATTACCCCTACTTTCAAAAGTGGATCAAGATAGAGGCAAGTAATTATAGGCCTGTGAGTCTAACTCACATATAATGAAAGTGTATGAAAGGGTAATGAAGAAAAATATTATGAAACATTTAATAAAAAATAATTTGTTTAATAAAGGACAACATGGTTTCGTACCCGGAAAAAGTACACAACCCAACTGTTAGTCCACCGTGAAAACATATTCAAAAAAATATGAAAGCGGAAATGAAAACAGATGTGGTTTAGTTTTGTTTAGACTTTGCAAAAGCTTTGATAAAGTAGACCATAATATATTTAGCGAAGAAAATTAGAAACACAAATATCGTGGATAAAGTAGGAAGATGGTTAAAAGAATTTTTACACAACAGAAAACAGATAGTTATTGCAAACGACGAGAAATCGGATGAAGCCAAGGTAATATCCGGTGTGCCGCAAGGTACGGTGTTAGCTGCAATACTGTTTGTTTATTATGATTGAAGACATAGACAATAATGTTAATGGATTCGGTAGTGAGTAGTTTCGCAGATGACACAAGAATAAGTAGAGAAATTACTTGTGATGAAGATAGGAACGCTCTACAAAAGAGACCTTAACAAAGTATATGATTGGGCAGAGGTAAATAGGATGGTATTTAACTCTGATAAATTTGAATCAATAAATTATGGAGACAGAGAAAGAAAGCTATATGCATATAAGGGACCTAATAATGAGACCATCACAAATAAGGAAGCAGTTTAAAGACCTGGTGTGATGATGAATAGAACATGTTATGCAATGATCAAATCAACTAACTGTTGGCAAAATGTAAAGCAAAAATGGGAATGTTGTTACGGCACTTCAAACAACAAGAAACTGACACATGATTATGCTTTATAAAACATATGTTCGTAGTCCACTTGAATATTGCAATATGATATGGTACCCACACTCATTCAAAAGGATATTGCACAAATAGAGAGTGTACAAAGGTCCTTTACAGCTAGAATAGAAGAAGTTAAGGACCTAGACTACTGGGGAAGACTACAATCTTAAAATTATATAGTCTGGAAAAGGAGAGAGAACGTACATGATAATTTCAGGCATGGAAACAGATAGAAGGAATAGCAGAAAATATCATGGAACTAAAAATATCAGAAAGAGCAAAGCAGAGGTAGATTAATAGTGCCCAAAAATATACCAGGAAAATAAGGAAAGCACACAGGACATTAATCCACTACGCACCAGCATCGATAATGCAGCGTCTATTCAATGCGTTGCCAGCTCATCTGAGGAATATATCAGGAGTGAGCGTAGATTGTGTTTTAAGAATAAGCTCGACAAATATCTAAACTGCATCCCAGACCATCCAAGATGGAAGATGCAAAATATACCGGAAGATGTACTAGCAAACTCTCTGGTAGACATTAGAGGTGCCTCACACTGAGGGACCTGGGGCAACCCGAACAAGATGTAAGGTCTGTAAGGTAAGGTGAGTCTGTTGACGGTAGATAAAAGTGGCTTGTGTCAGCACATGATCTTGTTACTTGACGAGTCCGTGTAGGTGGACTTATCTCTTTTAGATTTATTTTTATTCATCCCTCTGTCTGTTTCTTTGTAATGATATGCAACATATTGTAATGTATTTATTTATCTATTTTTCGGTAAATCAATGAAAATGATATATTTGTCCCCAAAGAGGTTTGGTAACCCTATCTTTTATTTTTATTTTTTTTATTCGCCCCTTTGGCTGTTTCTTTGTATTGAATCCCAGCATATTGTATTTTTTTTTTTTGGTAAATCAATGAAAACGATATATTAATCCCCAAAGAGGGATTGGTAGATCTATCTTTTCACAATTTTTTTTTATTCAACCTACCGCCTGTTTCGTTGTACTGATTTACAACGAATTGTATTTATCAATTTATTTTAAATTTTCTATTCATTTATTTATTATTATTTTTTGGTAAATCAATGAAAACAATATACTCTAATTAATCCTATAGAGGGATGTGTAGACATACCTTTTAGATTTTTCATCAACCATTCCAATAATTGTGAGTAGTAGGAAAAGGTTCAATATACCTGTAACTTGTGCGATTTTTTTTGCAGATTCTTATTTTCGCGAGACTCGCTAAAAAAAAAAAAATTAACTGAAAACAATGACTGGTCAACTTAAGGCTCCTGATGCTAGAGATTAGCAAGCTGACAACTGAATGTGGCAGAGACTGTGTTTTATTCTCTTAGAGCCACCCCACGAGACTCAACGAATGAAAACCCGACATAGATACTGTTTGAAATATAATAGCAAATTCAGAATAGGCAGAACGGTAGAGATTGTTATTAACCATTCCTAGGAAATTGGCCAGAAATAAGAAAGCGTTGGGTGTAACAAGAATGATCAGTTTACCCTATAGTATTATCTCAGTGCCATGGTAACATTATTGACAAGGCCGCTAATTGCAGAGTCCAAGAATGTTGAAAAGACTTCCAGATGTGTTTCATTCTATCTAGTATTCCCGTATACGTGTTTTCTTACATACATACGTACATACATAGTACATATAAATAAAGGCAAAAGCCACGAAGGATAGTGAAACAATGGAGTACCGGTGCAAGGCCTTTCGAGTTCTTGTCCTTTACTAACCAGTTAAGGACAAGAAGTCGCAAGGTCTTGAAGCGGTACCGCATTGTTTCACCTTCCTTCGTGGCTTTTGCCTTAATCTATATATACATCACGTTCCAAATTTCCGTGATTCAGTTATATATATATATATATATATATATATATATATATATATATATATATATATATATATATATATATCTTCCATAGCCCACTTTCCCACTTTTCTTGCATTCGCATGGTCTACGATACGATCCATGGAATGGGAACTAGTATCAGATGAACAAAAAAAATTGCCTAGAACCTTATCCTTAAGACTTCGTTGAGAAACAGAAGCCTGTACACTTCTCGAACTAACTGCTCTAATACGACCGCCCCCCCCAAAAAAAAAAAAAAAAAAAAAAAATTAATTTTATATTTTTGAATTTGTGTCAATGTTTGTGACGTCATACTTATGTTTATATAACCATGAACATATCTTGAGGCAGATTGGTTAATACGTATGAAAAAACATTCACATACTATTTCTCTCTCTCTCTCTCTCTCTCTCTCTCTCTCTCTCTCATATACACACGCACAAAAGCAATATCTCTCAGTGTGAGCTACATAACTTGAGAAACACGTTATCACAGTGAGAGCCTACCTCTCTCTCTCTCTCTCTCTTCTCTCTCTCTCTCTCACACACACACACACAAAAGCAATATCTCTCAGTGTGAGCTACATAGCTTTAGAAACACGTTATCAAAGTGAGAGAGCCTGCCTCTCTCTCTCTCTCTCTCTCTCTCTCTCTCTCTCTCTCTCTCTCTCTCCACACTTTTTATACGTAGCAGGTAGACCCTTGGTGAAATCAACCAGGGTTGTAAATCTTCGCAACCACAGGTCAACCAAGACCTTCGGTTGAAACGGCCGATCTTCCAGCTCTGGGAAATGTAACGACGCAAAGTTAACCAAACCATGTCAAAGTGTACATTGAATTTCCTTCTTCGTTTTTTCCTTTAATTTTTACAATTTTTTTAAGTTCTAATTTTTAAAAGCCTTTGATGCATTAAATGGCGTAAAAATCCACCAGACTTAATTAGTTTTGTACACTGAAGTTCTTTCTTCGCTTTTTAATTTTTTAAATATTTTAGCAATATTTTTTTTGTTTGCTTGTCATTTGTTTTGAAAGTCTTTGGTGCACTGAACAGCGTAAAAAGATACAAGGTTCATTGAATGAAGTAAAAAGCCACCAGGTTTAAATGAGCTCTCTCTCTCTCTCTCTCTCTCGTTTTTAATTTCCCCCATTTTTGGGTCCGAACTGACGCAAAATAAAACTTGGCGAATCTGAATCGTCACAAAAAAAAAAAAAAAAAAAAAAAAAAAAAAAAAAAAAAACACACACACACAAAAACAGACATTTCTTGGAACTCTGAAGCCATCTAGTTGTGAGGACATGGACTGAGCTCAGGCTGTATATATCTCAGACGGTAGACCCTTCGGAGACCAGACAGGAACATTACACGCGCGCAAGCGAGCTCACACATTCCTACCATCAATTTTGTTTAATGGTCAGCCATAAATTCCATCCAGGGCGAACAATTAAACTCTGACTGTAGGGCATCGGTATGTCTTGCACGCAAATGGCACTATGTCTTCTTACTCTTCAAGAACGGGGTAGGCGCGTCTGTTCGGTCCTGGGGCCCAAAGTAGTTTTCGGGGATCACAAAACATTGTATATCTTCTCGGCTTGAATGTATAGGAAGTGGATGGATTCCCTTGTCCGTTCTCTGCTAATATTAAAATGTCAATAGCTTCTGCAGATAAACCATTTTCTTGGCTTGAATTCATAAAAAACTGATCGTCTTGTTTATTCTCGACTGATATTAAAACTGCCAGTAGCTTTAAGATTTGTTTAAGTTATGATGATACATCACCCATTTCGGGGATGGTAAAAAAGGGGTATCTCTTCGTTGCTTGAATTTATAGGCAGTGGATTCCCTTGTCTGTTCTCCACTAATATTAAAATACCAATAAATTTTACAGCTAAACCATTTTCTTGTCTTGAATCGATAAAAAAAGGATCGTCTTGTTTATTCTCGATTGATATTAAAACTGCCAGTAGCTTTAAGATTTGTTTAAGTTATGATGATAGGTTACCCATTTCGGAGATGATAGAATATGGCATCTCTTCATGTTTTGAATTTATAGGAAGTGGATTCCCTTGTCTATTCTTTACTAATGTTAAACTGCCAATTGCTTTATGATTTGCTTTATAAAGCTACGGTGACAGATAAGTCATTTCAGGGATGACAAAAAAAGTGTACACCTTCTTGGCTTGAATTATATGAAACCGATCTTCTTGTCTACTATTTAACTAATATTTAAATACCGGCAGATTTTACATAGATTTGCCTTATTAAACTATGGAGACAGATAACCCATTTCGGGGACAACAAAATAATATGTATCTTTTAATCCTGAAAACCTAGGAAGAAGTGGATCTCATAATATTAAACTGCCAGTAGCTTCAAGATTTAGTTTATTACGTTATGACAGATAACCCATTTCGGGGATAACATAGCTGTATGTATTACCTTCTTGGATTGAATTTATAAGAAATTGATCTTCTTGCCTATTTTCAACTAATATTAAAATGCCAATAGCTTTCAGATTTGCTCTATTCAATTATGATGACAGATGGCCAGA
>NC_087210.1:75881616-75909116 GCF_015104395.2 Macrobrachium nipponense | reverse complement strand
GGATAACATTTTCGTAAGTGATGACATAAGGGTAAATACAAAGAAGATATTATATTATTGGAGAAAATAGTGGAAAAAATATATACCGAAGAAGAAAAGTAAAACATCATTCATGCATACCAAGAGACAGAAGGATCTTGTTCCAGAAAATCAGAAAGTGGAAAAAAGGTCTTGCAAAAGAAAAAAAATGCATGCAAAGTTATAGAAATAAAAAGTTAGATAGAAAATGCAGAACAAAAAGATTATACAATCAAAAGAAAATGAAAACGGGACTTGGAAGAAAAAACCCTATTAAATATCAAGCAAAACCCCAAACTATTATACTCATATGCGAAGAAGATGAATAAAAGAAGAATAGAAATAGGCCCTCTGAGAATTGAAGGGAGATTAACGAATGAAAAAAGGAAATTTGCAACATTACTGGCAGAACGATATAAGAGAGAATTCACCCCTAGAATAGATAATGAAGATAATGATATAGAAGTAAGGGAAGAAAATAGTGAATATTTAGCTGACATAGAAATTAATGAAGTGATATTGTGCAGGCAATTAATGAAATTAAAAATGGAGCTGCTGCAGGGCCTGATGGAGTCCCTGCTATTTTGTTAAAGCAAGTAGTTCATTCTATCGCAAAGCCACTTGCAATATTATTAAGACAAAGTGTAGATACAGGCAAGATTTATGATGAGCACAAATTAGCATATATCACCCCTACTTTCAAAAGTGGATCAAAGACTAGAGGCAAGTAATTATAGGCCTGTGAGTCTAACATCACATATTATGAAAGTGTATGAAAGGGTAATGAAGAAAAATATTATGAAACATTTAATAAAAAATAATTTGTTTAATATAGGACAAACACTGTTTTTCGTACCCGGAAAAAGTACACAAACCCAACTGTTAGTCCACCGTGAGAACATATTCAAAAATATGAAAAGCGGAAATGAAACAGATGTGGTTTATTTAGACTTTGCAAAAGCTTTTGACAAAGTAGACCATAATATATTAGCAAAGAAAATTAGAAAACACAATATCGTAGATAAAGTAGGAAGATGGTTAAAAGAATTTTTACACAACAGGAAAAACAGATAGTTATTGCAAACGATGAGAAATCGGATGAAACCAAGGTAATATCCGGTGTGCCACAAGGTACGGTGCTAGCTGCAATATTGTTTGTTATTATGATTGAAGACATAGACAGTAATGTTAAGGATTCGGTAGTGAGTAGTTTCGCTGATGACACAAGAATAAGTAGAGAAATTACTTGTGATGAAGATAGGAACGCTCTACAAAGAGACCTTAACAAAGTATATGATTGGGCAGAGGTAAATAGGATGGTATTTAACTCTGATAAATTTGAATCAATAAATTATGGAGACAGAGAAGGAAAGCTATATGCATATAGGGGACCTAATAATGAGACAATCACAAATAAGGAAGCAGTTAAAGACCTTGGTGTGATGATGAATAGGAACATTGTTATGCAATGATCAAAATAGCAATTCTGTTGGCAAAATGTAAAGCAAAAATGGGAATGTTGTTACGGCACTTCAAAACAAGAAAAAGCTGAACACATGATTATGCTTTATAAAACATATGTTCGTAGTCCACTTGAATATTGCAATATGATATGGTACCCACACTATCAAAAGGATATTGCACAAATAGAGAGTGTACAAAGGTCCTTTACAGCTAGAATAGAAGAAGTTAAGGACCTAGACTACTGGGAAAGACTACATCTTCAAAATCATATAGTCTAGAAAGGAGAAGAGAACGCTACATGATAATTCAGGCATGGAAACAGATAGAAGGAATAACAGAAAATATCATGGAACTAAAAATATCAGAAAGAGCAAGCAGAGGTAGATTAATAGTGCCCAAAACTATACCAGGAAAAATAAGGAAAGCACACAGGACATTAATCCACTACGCACCAGCATCGATAATGCAAGCCCGTTATTCAATGCGTTGCCAGCTCATCTGAGGAATATATCAGGAGAGCGTAGATGTGTTTAAGAATAAGCTCGACAAATATCTAAACTGCATCCCAGACCATCCAAAGATTGGAAGATGCAAAATATACCGGAAGATGTACTAGCAACTCTCTGGTAGACATTAGAGGCGCCTCACACTGAGGACCTGGGCAACCCGAACGAACTGTAAGGTCTGTAAGGTAAGGTCTCTCTCTCTCTCTCTCTCTCTCTCTCTCTCTCTCTCTCTCTCTCATAATGATAATAATGATAACTAGGATAATAACTAATAATAATAATAATAGAATATAAAACAAGAAAATGATGGAATATAATGATCAAAATTCTGTCTGTCTGTCATATATATTATACATATATATATATATATATATATATATATATATGTATATACATATATATATAATATATATATATATACATATACATATATATATAATATATATATATATATATATATATATATATATATATAGATGTAAGAGAGAAGAGAGAGAGATTAAACATAACGTCAGGGGGTAAATATATGAATGGGGATTACACCGCAGCAGTATTCATGCCATCAGGATATTCTTTAATCTTTTTGCAGAAAAGGTTAAAATGGCTACTTATTCCAGCGATAATTCTGTAATTTCAGTGGTAATATCCTTTTACGAATTCCTCCCTGTATATTTTGTTTGGCTATTCAATATGAGTCGTCTGTGAGGGAAGGGTTCCACTGAGAAATCACAAATTCGACGAAACATATTCTGGCCCAAACTTTAGACTAGTTATTTTTAAATAAACAATTTGGAAATATAAATTCTTTAAGAAAACAAAATAGAAGTACTGATTAAATTATGCCTCAAAATTTGAGTTGTTTGTTATAAACTTCTTTTGGAGTCATACCAGTTGAGGAAAATGTTCAAACTGGCCATTTGCCAAAAGAAATTTTTAAAGGGATATATTGGAAATTTTTTTTTTTTTTTATTGGACGCATGGGCCAAAACATGTTTTGGAGTTAAAATAACTAAATTAAGTCAGTTCAAGTTGAATTTTGTTGTTGTTGTTGTTGAAGTAATTATAAATGCGAATCATTTTGTTAGATCTCATATGACAACAAAGTTGTTTACTTTACATTAACAGCCAAACGAAAAACCCATTGTCATAGCAATAAGTAATCCCAAAATAAAACAAATAATAAAATAGGACTCTACTTGAATCAAATACTTCCAGTAGCTTTGTATTATTATTCAAAATAATTCAAAATTATATTTGCTGTTCCTTTAACTCAAAATCTTATATACTATTCATTTAGCCTTAAGCTCCTAAAATTATTCAAGAATGTATAAGGGCGCCTTTTATATGCAAGCCTAAAATGTTGTTTTCCATACGTAAATAATATTGTAAAGGTTGATATCTTTTCAGTATGCAAATAATTATGATAGACTATATATATATATATATATATATATATATATATATATATATATATATATATATATATATATATATATATATATATAATTTATTATTCATTCGCTGTTTTTCAGTCTCGTTCACTATCGCAACGTCAAAATTTTGAATATTTTAACCCATTATATATATATATATATATATTATATATATTATATATATAATTTATTTATTCATTCGCTGTTTTCAGTCTCGTTCACTTATCGCAACGTCAAAATTTTGATATTTTAACCCAACTTAGTCATGAAAAACAAAGGAACAGAAATGTGAACGAAAATCTTATTGATATTAAAATGGTTTCCGAGGGTATGTAAACAGGAGACGAAGTGGCACCCATATACCCAAGGTCACTTAGGTGCTGCTGGATGCTTCGTTTCCTGCCAAAACTTCAAGTGTCACTGAGGTGCACATCGTACATTCCCTCTTCTACAGAATATTCATTGCTCTCTCTCTCTCTCTCTCTCTCTCTCTCTCTCTCTCTCTCTCTCTCCTCTTTGAAAATTATTGCATCTTAATATACGCATTTTATCTGTACCCTCTTCGTTTATACTAGAATTTAAATTTATATAAGTCTCTCTCTCTCTCTCTCTCTCTCTCTCTCTCTCTCTCTCTCGGTACAAAGCTTTTTCAACCTAATATTTTCCCTTTACCTCATCTTTTTGCAGCATACTATGACGACAGGAACGTGAAACCCTCCCCTCCCCATCTCTCTCTCTCTCTCTCTCTCTCTCTCTCTCTCTCTCTCTCTCTCTCTCTCTCTCTCTCTCTCTCTCTCTCTCAAATTTATTGCATTTAAATATACCTAATTTCATCTGTGCCGCCTTCTTTATATTCAAATTTCGTAATTAATTCGCCCTAACTACTATTTATATTCCCCATTATCGCTTTTCCTTCCTCTGTAATTTTCGCCTCGTAAAACTCTCTCTCTCTCTCTCTCTCTCTCTCTCTCTCTCTCTCTCTCTCTCTCTGATGAGCTAATGTATGATCTATCTAGAAATAAGAAGAAAAGTATGACTCTCATAGCTGCTACAAACAATGAGTTACTTAAAATTCTTCAGTAAAAAACGAAAATATTTTTTTTATTTTTCTCATCGACATCAAAGCATTCCGACAAAGAACAAGCACGCACATTAGAATACTTATATAACACAAGAAAATACAACCCTTTGAAGGTGCTACTATTAACCCTCTTGGCATGTGTTAAGCTCAAACACGTTCCTCATTTAATGTATATTTATTAATCCTATTTCAGTATCTCGTCTCTCCATCTGCCGCAATGTAGTATGTTTGTTATGCGCTTGTGAGCGATCCTAGACGGAGGCTCTTACCTGTGAACATACTTCAAAACATGTGCGTGTATGCTTATGTGTATGTGTGTGTGTGCATGTGTGTGTGCGTATCAGTAAGGGCGAGGTTGGGGTGGGGAGTGTGACTTGGTCAGCCATACTAGACTCGTTCTCTTCACTATTAAAAGTGCACAACGTAAATTGTATACCTGTGGATCCTGATAAATTTCCTACGGTGTCCTTTGGACCTTGGAAGCGACAAACATTATTCCAATCTATTACATTCCTTATCTTTCTATCCTCAATAATCCCTTTCAAGTACTGAACAGTTAGCGAGAAACTGACCTACCAATGCAGCAGGCAGTGTAACAGTACTTTTCAGTCACATGAAAAAGGATATAACCTCCTGGGTACGCGAGATCTGTGGGATATTCAGCAACCAGGTAAGACAGATCACCAGGAACTTTATCAACAAGGTCAGGGGAAAATCGGAGGGGAAAATCAGTGGCCGAATATATTCAGAAACCAAGTGAGATAGATCAACAGGAAACTTCAGCAGCCAGTTATGGGGCAAATCAGCAGGAAAATTCAGTCAGCAGGCGAGAATATTCAGCAGGAAACTACAGCAGCCAAGGGAGATAGATCAACAGGAAACTTCATCAGCCAGTTATGGGGCAAATCAGCAGGAAAATTCAGTCAGCAGGCGAGAATATTCAGCAGGAAACTACAGCAGCCAAGGGAGATAGATCAACAGGAAACTTCAGCAGCCAAGTGGGATAGAGTAACTGGACTCTTCAGCAGTCAGTTATGGGTAAATCAGCAGGAATACTCAGTAGGAAGGTGAGAATAATCAGCAGGAAACTTCAGCAGCCAAGGGAGATAGATCAACAGGACACTTCAGCAGCTAGTTTGGGGCAAATCAGTAGGAAACTTCAGCAATCAAGTGAGATAGATTAATAGGACGTTTCAACAGCCAGTTATGAGATAAATCAGCAGGAAACTTCAGCAGCCAAGTGAGACAGATCAACAGGGAACTTTAGCAGTCAGTTATGGGACAAATCAGCAGGAAACTTCAGCAGCTAGGTGAGAATAATCATCAGGACACTTCAGCGGCTAGGTATGGGACAAATCATCAGGAAACTTCAGCAGCCAGGCATAAGCAAAAGTCAGCAGGAAACTTCCGCAGCCAGGCAAGGCAAATCAGCAGTAAACTTTAGCAGCAAGGAGTAGGATAAGTAAGCAGGATACTTAAGCAGCAAGATATAAGACAAATAAGTAAGAAACTTCACGGCTGGAAAAAATCAGTAGGAAACTTCAGCAGCCAGGTACGAGACCAATCAGCAGAAAACTTAAACAACATTAAACAACAGGTGTAGGACGAATCGACAAGAAACTTCGGCAGCCAGGTGTGGACAAATCATGAACATCTGTCAAGAGTTCGTTGGGGTCACTAAACAGATGCGTGGAATGACAGTTGATGAAAAACAAAGAAATCGAGTTTGTTTTCTTTGAAAATTATTGGAAAAAAAAATTATAAGTTTCGCCGCTTGCATATAGTACATTGTTTGATTTTACCTTTTCAAAAAACACTGCATCATTCTGATGGAATGTGTAGTATTTTTCTGATTACATTTTGTTATCGGAAGCATTAGCGATTACACTTGCTTGTTATAATGTGTTGTGGACAACAGCACTGAAAGCAGTAAATATCAGTTAAGTAATCCCCTTGCAGTGGAAATTGACCATAATAATGATATTGAACACCATTGTGGCTAGATTTTAACATGTTAAAACAATTTTCTTGGTAAACCTTTGATCAGATGACCATTTTCAGACATATATGAACATGAAACACTGAGACGCGCACACATACGGAGAGAGAGAGAGAGAGAGAGAGAAGAGAGAGAGAGAGAGAGAGAGAGAGAGGCTGGCATTATTAAATGCCCATGCCCTCAGTATTCCGTAGAGATTATCTTCTCTATAGTTTCTAGCGTGAATAGACCGATGTTTAGCAAATTTCTCAAATTCTTCCATTTCCTCAAGTTTAATGAACAAGATACTCAAATGCCCTTTCAACATCCTTAAGTAATGCCTACAGTGCACCGCGTGAGGTGCGCTGACGGCACTACCTCCACTACCTATAAAGAGACAAGTCATACTTCGTTGTTGATAACCGTATGCATCTTGTAAGGGAATACAAGAAACTACGAAACTTAATTAGAAATAACAACAATGAGAATGTTGTTGGACGAATAAAGATAAAATGTCATAGGCCTAATTAAATAACAAATGTAATAGGCCTAACTAATAGTAAACACAAAAAAGTCAAGTGGTCAGTTAGTTTACAATATCATGTAAAATTCCGCCAAGGAGCCAGGATAACAAATATATATTATGTACATATATGTATATATAATAATATATATATATATATATATATTATATATATATATATATATATATATATATATATATATATATATATATATATATATATATATATGTAAGCAACTCTCCATTGTTATAAAATAGGCAGTTAATAAAATATTAAATCGGAAAAACGACACTTTATTTAGAAAATGGAAGAAAGTTGGAAAACACAAAATAATAATAATAATATAAATACTAATAATAATAATAATAATAATAATAATAATAATAATAATAAATAATAAATAATAATATGCCAACACGGCCCATTGGTAAAGTGTGAAAGGAAGTAGTATATAGGTGGTCTGGTGAAGACCTCCGGACTCGGACCGAAAAAACCGAGGCTGAAAGTCTCCGTTATCATCATCTATCATCTGGCATCCCAAGGATGCAGGCGAGCGGCCTCAATGAACTCTCAGGCTATCTAATATCTTTCCAAATGTGTCACATTTCTTTGCAGTTTAATCACCAGATATATATATATATATATATATATATAATATATATATATATATATATATATTATATATATATACTAAATCCTCCCAATCCTCAACCAGGCTGTACTAGACCTAACGTCTAGAAAATGAAGGCTAACGTAGACTGCAATTACTATAGGCCTACGCCATCATACTCCGTCATTTCAAAACGATTATTCTTCTTCTCCTGGCTTCCCTCCACGTCACACGAATATTTCCATCCATCCAGCCAGCCACCCGGCAGCATTGCATCTCCTTCGCCTTCGTCAGCCTTCCATTATGCCACAGGTAGTCATATGCCTTAAGTGTGTGTGTCTGTGTAACTCTATCGGCGCCCATTTACACCCTCCCCTGCAGAATCCAGTGTCCCCGTTGCCTCCCGTCTCCTCCTTTCCCACAAAACTCAAGTTTCTTCAAAGGAAAGAAGAAAAAAAGAGAGAAAACTTTCCTCCCCATGCGACGAGAGAGAGAGAGAGAGAGAGAGAGAGAGAGAGAGTCCCTTTAAGGTCCCTTAACCGGCCTCTTTAGTCTCATTCTCGGTTTTCCTTCTATGCCCTCGTTCACTCTAACAGGCAACGTCGTTAATGTTGATTATGCTTTATATTCCGCCCGTTACTCGTACTATAGAATATACGGTATATATTATTATATATGTAATAATACAGTTTCCCCCCGAGATACTCGTATGCCGAGACTACTATATATAATACAACTCCGCGGTCGCCAAGAAGGTAATGATTTCTTATATGCTGTCATTTGTCGTCTGATGTCAGTCATTTGTTTTGTCAATAAATCGATCAAGTTTTCCTTCGGGGAGGAAGTGGCTTTTACATTCCCAGCGTTGAATTATCAGTAATTCTGTCCCAGCTTATGATATTCCTAGTCAGTTCATTATATCTATCATATGATATATATATATATTTAGGTATATATATATATATTATATATATATATGTATATATATATATATATATATATATATATATATATATATATATATATATATATATAAAGGTTTTTGCCACGAAGGAAGAAAATGAAAAAGCTTTTTCATTTTTTTCCTTCGAGGCAAAAAAACCTTTATTTATACATAGCATCACGTCTTATATACTTCGTGATCAAGTTATTATCATATATATATACTATATATATATATATATATATATATATATATATATATATATATATATATATATATATACACACACTATTGCGGCCAAGTTTTGCGTTTGTATTCTCTTGTTTATAATTTTCTCACCATCAGAACTATATCATGTTATGGCCTCTCTCTCTCTCTCTCACACACACACATCTATACGTACATACATACACACACACATTCCACTACCCTCTCGCAACCCAGCGACCCGAATGCTCAGAGAAAGAATGTCCTACAAGCCGACGGCATGATCACGTTTCTTTATTTTTCACATATTTTTAATTCCTATTTTGTGACTGAAGGTTGTCCTCAAACTCCTTATATTCTCTTACGAGCTAGAAAGTGATATAGATTCACGCAGCAGAATCCAGGAATTTGGGTAAAACGTTAGTCCTGATACGCAACTAAAACGGAGTCTAAGCCGTTCTAGCACCTACGTTTAATTCATTTTCTTTTGGGAGCATGAACGGCACAAGAGCTGAGGCGCACCAATGACGACAGGTACCTATTCCCAGGGATTGTGTCTTTCTTGCTCGCGCTATGATACCCCTCGCAACTCTCCCCCTTTAAAACTCCCGTCTCCCCCCTCCCCCCCCAAATCGACCACCTCCAGAACCTAAAGGGAATTTACTTACGTTCGTTCACACGCAAAATTCCCAACTCATGTTTCACGTTAGAATTGTTTGCGTTTGCTTATACCGTTTCGTCTATCGTACTTTTTCGTACTCATTGCTGTTGTCTGTTAGAGTCAGTTTTATTGAAGGCAAGACGATGGGAAGGAAAGCGCCGTGCGGCGAAACGAAACATTCTGAAAACGAAACGAGCGCAGGTTCACTCACAACTTCCTCGAGTATATCATGCCGACGCTGCCTTCCAATGTTCAAATCTCGCGCGCAGAACGTCACTATATAGACGACCAATGGCGCGAAGTCTGCGCACGACGTCATCAAATGAGCGCCCAATGGGAACTCAGGTGATAGTCACGTGACTCTCGAGGTCCAAGCAACAGCTATGGAGAGGATTTCTAGTCAGTCAAGATGGAGGACGGTGGAGTGGACACGCTATGTCCGCGGACTACACACATTTCGTGTTTATACCCAGAAATCTTGGCGCTTATATTCAGTTACTTGGACGTGAAAGACAAAGGGCGAATTGCCCAAGTGTGTTCGAACTGGCGTGATGCTGCCTATCACAAAAGTGTCTGGAGAGGAGTCGAAGCGAAACTCCACCTGCGCAGGGCGAATCCGTCTTTGTTCCCATCGCTGGTGCGTCGAGGTATCCGGCGGGTGCAGGTGCTCTCCCTTCGACGTTCCCTCAGGGACGTGATCAGCGGTGTTCCCAACCTCACCTCCCTCAACCTCTCCGGCTGCTACAACGTCACAGACATCGGGCTGACGCACGCCTTCGTCAGCGAGTTCCCTTCGCTGACACACCTCAACCTCTCGCTGTGCAAGCAGATCTCGGACTCGTCCCTCGGCAAGATCGCTCAGCATCTCAGGAACCTGCAGGTCTTGGAGTTGGGAGGATGCTCCTACATCACCAACACGGGCCTCCTGCTGGTGGCGTGGGGGCTCAAGAAGCTGAGGAGGTTGAACCTGAGGTCGTGCTGCCTCGTGAGTAATCAGGGCATAGCTTACCTGGCGGGGCAGCACCAGGAGGCCGCGGACGGCACCATGGCGCTGGAACATCTCGGCCTCCAGGACTGCCAGAAGCTGTCCGACGATGCTCTTAAACACGTGGCCCACGGCCTGCCCAACCTGAAGAGCATCAACCTCTCCTTCTGCGCCAGTATCACCGATTCCGGCCTGAAATACCTGGCGAGGATGCCCAGCCTGAGGGAGATTAACCTGAGGTCGTGCGACAACATTTCGGACATCGGCATCGCCTACCTGGCGGAGGGCGGGTCGAGGATTACCTCTCTGGACGTCTCCTTCTGCGACAAAATCGGCGACCAGGCGCTGGTGCACATCTCCCAAGGCCTCTTCACCCTCAAGTCGCTCTCCTGCTCTGCCTGTCAGATCAGCGACGACGGCATCCACAGGATATCCAGAACGTTACACGAACTCGATACCCTGAACATCGGGCAGTGCGTGCGCGTGACGGACAAGGGACTCCAGTTAATTTCAGAACACTTAACCAATCTGTACTCGATTGACCTGTACGGCTGCAATCGCATCACGACGGTGGGGCTGGAGAGGATCATGCAGCTCCCGCGCCTGTCTGTCCTGAACCTCGGGTTGTGGCACAAGCAGAGGCGGTGACCCATGCCCTACATAGGAGGGACACCGCCTGTTAGCAAATCCACGCCCAGAGAAAACCAGGTGTTCAGTCCTACCAGACAGTCAAGGTAACGGTTCGAAGACGTGAAAAAAAAGTTTTTTTTTTTTTCTAAATTCTCGAAGATATAAAAAGAAACTGAAATTCCTTGAGGTGTCTTTTACTTTGCCTTGATGTGTGTACTTTTGCCGGAATCACCAGTGCAAGTGATTTGTGCTGCGGCTTTTAACCGATGGCTGTGTTTTTAATTACGAGGAAAATAGAAATAACAGAACGTTGGGGAGAAGTTCAGGTTTTTAAGTAGAATTTCCTGCAAACTGTAACCTCCAGGTTCGCTAGTTTTTCAAATACCAAACATCGTGGAGGAAGGAAGTATGTGTTTTTGCCAAAAAATCGAATAGTTTCAAGTGCTGTGCAGTAATGAAAACATGATTCGTGCAATAAATCCATGGAATTCCCCCAAAATCGCCAAGATAAGAAGCAGAGATAAGGTTATCCTCTGCCCAGTTGATAACAAGATATAAAAAAGAAAAGTTATCCACTCTCCAGTTGATATCAGATTTTCTCTCAGCTGTGCCATGTTTTTAAGTGATTTATGAAATGTCATTAAATCTCAACCTTAAGTGATTTTCCTTGTTTTAGAGGAACCCATAAACGGAAAGTATATATAGTTTGATTAATCTTCAAACCCTTTCTGAGAAAAATAGTGACTTAAACAAATTCCCCCCCCCCTTTTTTTTTTACTTATTACTGAGGGAATGTGACCCATTTCCAAACTTTCCACCATTTTATGTACATATTATACTATGTAGCTCCGTGATATAACTTATGTGATATGTGTGACAGTAAGCGTGAATGGGTATGTACTAATGCAGAAGTCATTGTTGTCTACTTGATCACTTTTTTGATGTGTAAATATAGGTAATAAGTTTGATATGACATGCGAGATAAGTCCCCTAATCATTGACAGTTAAAAGATAAATGAAATACCTGAAAGTAAGGTTAATGCAAGTACTATTTTTTTTTTTTTTTTTAAGGAAATATGGAGTGATTAATATTTTTGATATGCAATGTCATTATGTCAATATATAAGCCATAGGACATTCCTTGTAACTTCTAAAATTGTTGAAAGTGGAAGGAACATGAGTTTTAAAACTTTATAAAGCTTTTTTTCTATCTGGTTTTCTGACCTGATATAATTCTCCAAATTTGGCGCTAATACTGAAACAGCATTAATAATAAAACGATTAACTTCCTGAAGTGGTTTACTCTTTTCTTTGTGAAACACCAAAATTAACTTTGTGCCCCTTCGTGTTGCATTTAGGAGCAGGGGAGAAGAGGATGGGGGGGAGGGGGTGTTGCAGAAGAGGAATGGGGTCGGGGGGGAAACATAGTCAATTCCCCGTATCGTTTGAACCATCACCCTGCAAAGAAGTCTGTAAGAATTTGTCGTAATTCCGGGAAGTTCGGTCATTTTCACTTTGATGAATCATCATTCGTATGAAATTGGTAAATTAGGCCTTTCATATATAACTACCGCAAGTAAGGTCGTTATATCTTTCTAAAATGCTTCCAAAACTCCCTCTCTCAAATGTAACGAAATACTAAGCCAATTAGTGGCAACACGATCAGATCTACGAGACGTGATGCTGACAAATTCTAAATTGAAATATCGTCTATGGAAAGCAACAAATTTCTGAATAAATGCCCAGGATCCTGGCCCCTTCCCCTCATTTTGTTTAGTGCTTTCTTCGAATAAGAAAAGACCGCGATACTATCAAGATGGGGCGTTGGTTATATTTTCATCTTAGGCTAGCTTTTAAAGTTATATTGCCACCATCCTCGAAAGAGCAGGATTTATCGTTTTTACAATGATTTTAAATCGCTCCTCATCTGTTTCCAAAACTTGAAACATGCGGTAGTTTTCTCATTATCTCACAGAGTTTCTGTAAACAAAGTCGAGGATTTTTTGCATGAAATATACCGACACTTGTTCAGTGGTCATGGTCTACTGTAGCAGGCATTTCTTGTAGTGGGTAGGATACTTCAGAGGGTATATGACCTAACCAAGATTATCTTTATCTAGCCTAACCTTGGACGCCTTGGCCTAACCCGGCCTGGGGAGCGCTTCGCCCCCCCCCCCCCCCCTCTTCAAGTAAGCCATGACCCCTCACTCTGCATTCGACCCGTGACGGAAATTCTCAGGTCTAACTGAACTTTCTTTCATGCACTGTAGCGATTTTTTTTTTATATAATATTCTTTGGTCACTAAATTTCATTGCATAATGATCCAGCATACCCGTTGTTAAAGTTGTAATTAGTAATACTGCCTATTTGATAACCAACGTTACGTATTGAGCCGGAAGGCAGGTGGTGTCTGGTGCTCATGTTTTTTTTTTTTTTTTTTTTTTTTTTTTTTTTTTTTTTTTTTCGGAGTAAACACCTGCGCACATGCGCAACCAATTTGCCGTACAGAACCCCCGCGCCCCATTAGTAATTTACTTATTCGGAGTTACCAGTTTTTATTTCTTTTTTTTCTTTTTACTGCTAGGTTTTCCGTTTGTATGCGAAATATATTATTCCATACACTTCTAGTAGTGTTTTATTGAAAAAACGTCTCATTTACTTTTCACTTGAATTTGTATATGCAAATTTAGACTTCGCTGATCCTTCAGTAATCCTTATCGTGTTCCTCCTCAAATCAAACTGCATTGCTATGGCTTTTATATAGTTCAGTATGTACTTAATGTATGAAACATTCACTGTATAGTTTTATTGTATTTGATCTAATATTCATCACTCCACGAGTCTTTACTGTTTCGTTAAAAACATGAAATCAAGAGAGGTATTAAGAAAATCAGACAGACGTGTGCCATATTGGCTTCATACATATCTGTGTGTGCATTATATATATATATATATTATATATATATATATATATATATATATATATATATAATATATATGTTTATGGTAATAGATGCATGAAAGTTCATTTTATATTTGTCGAACCACCTGTTCTTAACATTGGCTGCCTCTATTCGTTATCATAATGGGTAAGTACTCTTTCCCACTATGACAACCATTTCATCTTCATGTTTACAATCAGTCAATTGTCTCCAATGGTAATTAGCTCAAGAAGTGAACCACTGCTTTTGTAATTATATCAGCCAATTCATTTTGATGTATTGATTTTTTAAATTTTTATTTACGTGAAGTTAAATGCATTTCCGAGAGGTTCTTGGAAAAGTTATAGAAGACTAATAGTTTTGTATTGGAGCAGTTCACTTTATTTTAGAACTTGATGTATGACAGGTTGAGACACTTTCGTCATGTATTTACAATGTCAGTGTAGTGACATTTTTTTTTTTTTTTTTTTTTTTTTTTTTTTTTTTTGCTAAATCATGATGGTGAAACATAACTGTGAGAGGGTTAGATGTGAAGTCTGTTGAACTCTTAGGGGACTTGTCAGAGCAATGGAACTGGAATTTTTCATTCTATATTTTCTCATGGCCGGTTTCTCCCTGCCATACGGGTACAGCTCAAGCTTTGAATCTGCATCCCCAGTATTAATTATGATCCTGTTCATGTGTATGCATGTCTGTGTGTATATATGTAGTATGTATGTATACACATATACATACATATATAAATGCAGTCGTATGAGATGCATATATCTCTGGTCATCGTTGTCTTACATTTAATGTAGATGATTTTATCAGCCGCTCTAGGAACGAAATCAAACTGTTCATTTGTTTTCCGAAAGTGGAGAAAAATGTTTTCGGTACTGAAATTATGTTTTCACGAATCTTAATTTGAAATTATTTGAAATAGATTGTGTGAATTGTTTTATTTGTTGAGTTGATGAGTTGACAAATTGATGGGTTTTTGTTTTGGAATGGACATTGACAAACTTGTTCCGGAATTACGAGATATAATTTGTTGACTTACTGTTGTTGTATCAGGAAAGGACAAAAAGGTGTCAGAATTATGAGTTAAGGCAATGATGGATAGTGTGCATGTTGTAGTTTTGGTCGTCGTCATCAACATCATCATCATTCCTTGCATATTATTATACTAATAATAATAATCACTATTCATGTAATCATCGTGTTCATCACTAATGTGCCAGTATAGAATCAAAACCACACTCACCCAAACCACTTTGATACGAATATGAAAAAAATGATGTGAAAATATGGAATTTTATTTTTATTTTTGTCGGGAGGGGTCATATGTTCTCTTTTCCCCCCCTTGTCACACGGAGCTACATACAGGTGTGTGTGTGTGAAGAATTCACGTGTTCTGTAATTTATTTTTTTGATCTGTGTCACGTCCATTTCTTTCCTTCATCAAGGTAAATACCAAACCTCCTATAAACTCATCATGTACTGTATGTATACCAGAGTATACTAGATCCGTCCAACCAACCCAGTAGACGAGTAGATCCGTATATCACACGCAAAAGCAAAGATTGTCAAAGATCTGCTGCTTTTTTTTTCCATAGTGAAATAACGAACAACAAACACCGCCATTATTCGACACACCCCATTAAAATAACCAGTCAACCTAGTAGAGAATTTTGTACAAAGATGTATATACTAACACTTAAAAAGGGACTTCCTATTGTACAGAATTGTTCACCCCCAGACATGTACGCATTTTGTACAAAGATAGTACAGGTACACGGCGTGAGACTTTGTTTGTTTGTGTCCATAACAGTAATCATCATACCTTCTCACTCATTTTGAAGTCATACATTCCTATTAAGGGCATTCCTTAAGGTGTGAGGGGAGCTATACCTCAAACCTCCTGCTAATGATTCATATTATCCTCTTCGTCTTTTATTCATCAAACGCCTTGTTTGTGCCACTATAGTATGTCCTCACTGAGCATTGAGGCTGTTGTTCCTCTGAAATTCCACGTATTCGGTCTAATTATTACTTGACATTAGTGTTATAACTACCATCATCTTTTCAAGAACCAAAATAAAGGAGTATTTCAATATTGTTAGTTTTTTCAGTGCTAGTGCACTTTCATTGAAAACTGCCATTTTTTTTTCCATTGGGGTACACTTAAAATTTTTTTATGTATCATGTCTGTAACCATTAGCCTTCCCTTGTCAAAAATATTGTCTTGTCAAAAGTATTTGGAAATGTTTTTCCATTTCTAAGTTTGAGGTGGTTCTGAAGGCCATCTGAGAGTACCCTACAGCAGCAATGGCTTGTGCTTCTACAGTGGTGTGAACAGGGAAAGTAAACCAAGTCCTGTCAATTGTGTATACCATTGAATCTACTGGATTAATGTTGTCCTGTAAACATATTTTCCATTGTGTATACGGAACTATATGGGTGGGGCTCCCTCTATTGAAATGTGATATAACTACGAAACTTCAAAATATTGTTGAATTTCACAGATTTTATGTATTCAACTTTTGTATTTAAATTTTGAACAAATGCTCAATAAATATTTTATGGAAGATGGGACTTTCATTCCTTTGTATTCATCCTTTTGATTCTTGTATAAGTTTTTGAAAGTCTAGCAAAAGGATTTTAAGGACGAAACAAAATTCGAATTACTATTCGGTGATGAAATCAATCCAATCTCATAACTGAACAGAGGGAGATATGACAATAAGAGCTGTTTGTCTCGTTGGTGTTGAAAACAAGTGCTAAGTGAAAGGTTTTGATTTTTTATCTAATAGGGAGGGAAGTAACAGACCTACCTATTGTTACATGTACAAAATTTGTGAGCATATATACACTAGTGAATGAGGCAAGTTCTCCAAATTGAAGACTGGGATAAGGTGTCCACCTTTACAGCAGGAGTTAATTCCCATGGTGAGTCCTTATTTTGTCAATTTCAAATGCGGTTAGGGTGTACATCATTATATCTATTTTTGAATGCTGACGCTACCAGTAGTTATTTAGTAAAACGTTATTTTTACAATACATTCTTTTAGAATTTTCAAGAAACTTTTGATTTTAATTTATTTATTGAAGAATTCTACAAAAAATCATGTCGGAGAGAAAGGTTGGTGTCTTTTATCTTGTAGGACCAAGTTTTGTGATACGCCATTTGTCTACAGAATGAGTATTTCTAAAATTACACTCGTAAATGCAAACTGAAAAATCCGAAGTACTGACCAACATTTTATTAACGGCCTGTTTTATAAGTGTATTTACAGACCCCATTATTGCTGATATTAGAGTGTGCAAATTTCTGTTTACAGTATAAAAACAATCTACGTCTTTTTCCTTTATAAGTCGTGATGCCCAAAATGAAAAAGGGTGAGATAATATATGTGTGTGAACTATATAAATCTTGGCTCCTAACTTAGCTGCACTGAGTATCGGTCGTATCTTTTCATGTCCGTTCATAAGGGAACTGATTGCTGTATATTTTAGTCAAGAAGTTAAAAAAAAAAAAAAAAGTTAAGAAAAACTGATAAAAAGCAACATGACACAACCAGAAAGAAGGGATTCTGGAAAGAAAGGTGGTTGGAATAATTTATTAACAACGAAATACAAACGAAGTGGTCATTGAAAAGACCGAAGCATCAATGAAATTCACATGAGTGTCTTGTAATGCAAACAGTATTCAAAGTCATTAGGATAAATTGTTTTGAATTTGCAGAGTACCGAGTCATCAAGGAAAAAAAAAAACATTATCATACTCGAAAAGTATTTGTACAAATGAAATGTGATATCGTTGAAGAAAAAACTCATAGCCCGAACCATAAGACTTTATATAGAACGCTATTCAATCTTGTTTAAAAATGATAATGGAGTCAAAAGGGGATAAAAATGAAAATGAATAACTTTCGGTAGCGGTGATGAATAAATGAATAGAAGCGTTTCTAATGCTCGCTTCATAATCAAAACAAGCTATTCGGCTGCGTTGCTTATAAGTGAATTTGAAAGGCATCATATTGGTAGCGAATGGAATATAATATTTATGACACCGCAAATAAACTGCTACCAACAACCTCCCCCAAATTATGAATTCTAGTGTTGAAAAGAGAATATTCTTGTGACTTGACAATACTGTACAAGGGAGCCGTCATTTTTTTTTTTTTTTTTTTTTTTTTTTTGCAACCGAGACAAGAGCTACTAATGACAGGGAGGGCTTTTGAATTGATTTCCATACGAAAACTCGGAAGGGGAAGCCGGTGCCAAAAATGTGAGTGAATGCTCGAGACGAGTTCGACTGAGAAATATAAATGACCCGTCTGTCGCTGATTGGTTTGAAGAGTCACTTGGCGTCTGCATTCTCAGATGGGAAATCTCCCACTCCACCCGCCCCCTCCCCCCCCCCCACCCCCACCCAAAATAATAGATTTATTAATAAACAAACAGTCAGTGAAACCTATTGCGGTGCACTTTAGTCATCATTAAAGTTTTTTTTTTTTTTTGTGGGGGGAAGCGTCCCTTCGGTCTCTGGTTTTGCAAATTTTTTTAAACCTTTTACTTTTCTTCCATGCCACTTCCTTATTTCAATCTTGCTGTCCAACCACTTGACACCCCCTTTTGACGATCTAAAACTGATTGGCTGATACTGGGCCGCTGCTTAGTTCTCTGCCAAATTTCCTTAAATCAACCCCCGCCCCCCAACACTAGGGAATCCTTATCAAGGTCAGTGTTATTGTCTGCCTAAATCGAGGTATATTCGAGTTCAATTAGTTTCGACGAACTAACCTAATTTCAAGAACTCCAAAGTTCTTTGGAAGCTTAAATTTGAAGTCAAAGCCCTCTGTAGTCTTTTTTTTTTTTTTTTTTTTTTTTTTCCATAAGCATGTGGTCTGTCCAATAGTAAAAAGTAACTAAGTAGTGGAAAGAATGATAGGTTTCCCCTACTAGCATGACGCTTATACAGTTTTTTTCAGCCTTCTTAGAGGAAAAATCATGAAGATGACAGATCGTCTGGTTTACATTAAACTGATACCATGATAAAGTTCATCGATACAGGCGTACAATAGCAAGGGATGTAAGGAATACAGACAAAGCCATCAATAAAACGAACTAGACAAGAATTTGAGCATTTATACACTCATTAACTGCAATTGACAAAGAGCAGTCGATTAAGAAACTAGAAATCAGACTACGGGTAAATATTAAAACCTTATAAACATACTTCAGATCTGAGAAGCATCGTGCCAGATCTTGCAGACGCTGACATACGGAAATCATTATTCCTTGAAGTTTCGAGGGAAATAATTGCGTGTGTGGGAGTAAGGCAGATCAATAGTGATTCTGATTGGTGGTAAAGGTTCCCAGAACCAGTGGCTACAAGGAATGGAAAGAGGAATGGTTCAGAAACACTTTGCCCATGTCAGTAGGAAATTGTGTACCTTGTAAGGATGCGATGACTACTCAGTGCTAGTGATAAGAAATATTGACGAGTTGATGTCGGCCTCTTTCAGAATCGGGAAAGAATACCTTTACTCATTGAAAACCTGAGGCAATAAAGAAATAGTATTCGATATATTGATCCTAATGAGTGGTTGAATGGTGTGAAATTTAATTGCAGGAGAAAAAAAGGACTGACGGAGTCATCATTAAAGGAAAAAAAATCGATCTTAGAGAGTGCTGAGTACGAGAGTATAGATCCATCCATTGAAGACTTAGAGCTCAATCATTTCTAAGTGTGCAGGACATTATATATCTATAAATAGATTTATATAGAGAAAGACTAGTTTTTCGTTAGTCGACACATTAAACTTTAAAGCAACTCCTGTATAAAGAAAAAAGTAAATTCAAGCAGGTTTGACTACTGGTTTTTCTTAAGTGGAGTATATATATGCTTCAATTTGGAGTAACCAATAATCATAATTACTTAAGTCTATTTATTCATTTTTGTTTATGAAAGTTGGTTTAAAGTATGCAGTGCCGGGTATAACGAAAATACTCAACTTTCTACATGTAATGCCGCATAATTTTCCATGAAGTTGATTATACTATAAGGGGATATAAGCTATCGATGAGGTTTCTGTGCCGAGGTCCAGGATTAAGTAGTGATGGTTAGCTTAGGTTAGGTTAGTTGAGTTGAGTTGATTTAGAATTTAGGCCAAAGGACAAGCACTGGGACCTGTCAGATCATTCAGCGCTGAAATGGAAATTGACAGTAAAAGGTTTGACAGGTGTAATAGGAGGAAAACCTCGCAGTTGCAATAGGAATCAAGTATTAGGAGAGGGTGGAAAGTAAGATGAAGAAAGAATATGGAAGGATGTAAAGTAAAAGGAACGAAAGTGGTTGCAACTTAGGCCCGAAGGCACACTGCAAAGAACCTTAAGTAATGCTTACAGTGCACTGCACGAGGTCCACTGACGGCACTGCCTCCCTACGGGTTGGGTTAGGTTAGGATAGGCTATGAAAAGTTAGGTCAACAATTCTTGGCAGCAACAAAATACAAAGGAGTCCGTCATCAACTTGACCACATAGTTCGTAACCTAAGTATGCTCAATATTTCATCACATCCTCATAGTAACTGTCATAATTTCCTACTGACATGGGCAACGTTTTCAATGAACTCTGTTTATTTTCTTGTAGCCACTGGCTTTAGGAAACTTTACCCCTTATCAGATTTACTACTGATCTGTTTTGCTTCTACACACGTTATTGTTTTCCTATGTCGGTGTCTATATTATCTGGCACAATGCTTCTACACACGCAATTATTTTCCTAGAAACTTCAAGTTATTGTTTTCCTATGTCGGTGTCTATATGATCTGGCACAATGCTTCTACACACGCAATTATTTTCCTATTTTCCTAGAAACTTCAAGTTATTGTTTCCCTATGTCGGTGTCTATATTATCTAGCACAATGTTTCAGTATGTCGGTGTCTATATGATCTGGCGCAATGCTTCTACACACGCAATTATTTTTCTAGAAAATTCAAGTTATTGTTTCCCTATGTCGGTGTCTATATGATCTGGCGCAATGCTTCTACACGAGCAATTATTTTCTTAGAAACTTCAAGTTATTGTTTCCCCATGTCAGTGTCTATATGATCCACACAATGCTTCTACACACGTAATTGTTTTCCTAGAAACTTCAAGAAATTGTTTCAGTATGTCAGTGCCTATATGATCTGTCGCAATGCTTCTACACGAGCAATTATTTCCCTCGAAACTTCAAGAAATTGTTTCTCTGTCAGTGTCTATATGATCAGGCACAATGCTTCTACACACGCAATTCTTTCCCCTTCAAAACTCTAAGGAATTATTTGTGTGTGTCAGTGTCTGTAATAGGAAAAGAAACAATAGGAAAATCTGGGAGATACACTCGAGTCAAGCTTGTTGAGCAAATGCCAAAATACCCAAGATTTTACAAATCATTAACAGAAGAAATTATGAATAAGAGAGTCATACCATTTCATGTATAAAATTGCGAAAATATTCTCCTTCACCAGTTAACTTATTTTGCGTGGGTTTGACGCTAAGCACAGGAAGATTCCAGACTTCGACGATATATATATATATATATATATATATATATATATATATATATATATATATATATATATATATATATATATATATATATATATATATATATATATGATGTATGTATGTATATATATATATATAGATATATATATATATATATATATATATATATATATATATATATATATATATATATATATATACATTCTCTCTCTCTCTCTCAACAAGTTGCGTAGGATTGACGCTACTCAAAGGAGGGACTCCATCCTTCGATGGTGCTATAATACATGATATAATCTCTCTCCCTCTCTCTCTCTCTCTCTCTCTCTCTCTCTCTCTCTCTCTCTCTCTCAACAAAGGTGGGAACAGACCTCTTCTCATCCCTCTGTCTTTATGTTTCGAAGAGAAAAAGGGGAACAAAAGTCTTCTTCTTGTGCTTTCTGCCGATTCTCCAGAAGACGAGTGGACAGGACCTCACCCTACCTTACGAAAAAAAAAGTTGTTACAGTTCACCCACGAAATCGTGCCAATGGGACCACCACAAATCCCTTTCACCCTTTTTAAATGGAACAAGGACCCACCTTCGATAGGAGTAAAAAACATGGGGGAGGGGGGTTGAGTTCAGAGCTCATTTCAAATTCCAGTCCTTTCCACTGTGTTCACCTTGAGATATCACATATGCTTTCCAGTAACTAAATAAAAGGTAAAATATAAACATGATATAAATGTGGATTAAGATGGAGAAGAGCCTAGCAGATCCCAAGGAGGAAAGAGAATGGTAGTTCGGTCACTAGCGAGTACGCGCATGCTCTCTCTCTCTCTCTCTCTCTCTCTCTCTCAGATGGCTGGGAGAGAAAAACTTGACCCAACGGGAGGCGCAAGTAGGGCGTCAGGCCTGCAAGCCACTCCATGCGAGCTACGGAGGTGGTCGCGTTCAACTCGTCTCACAAGCGAACTCTGGGACGCTACGCAGATCAAGAAACGTGTTCGTTTTCGCTTCCGAAATGAAATTCAACCGGTACATAAGATAGAACAGATGACAATAAAAGCGAATTGGTAGAATTGAATGTCAAATTAGTCTGTGAAAAGGAAAAACTCTTTAAAAATTGAATATGATTGAACTGAACGCCGGGAAAGAAAAGCGCTTACTTGTTCGACGACGAGAGTAGAACGCAGCAGCCATCTCTTACAGAAAGGTGGTCTAAGGTCTGGCACTCACCTGCAAGGACAAAAAAGAAAAGAAAAAAATTAAAATTCGCCGGTGATAGTGAAAGTATGGAGTTTGCTATTAATAGAAGTCATACTAGCTAACCTGAACAGCATTTAGTTAACTAAAAAATATATATCTGGCGGTGCTAGAAATAATATTAGAAAAAATTAAAAGGCTCTGCAAATATTCCAGTAATGTGAAATCTAATTATATATATATTAATATATATAATTACTATAATACTAGCTAATATATTATTATATATAGATAATTTGTGTGTGTGTATATATATACATATATATATATATATATATATATATATATATATATATATATATATACATATGTTCGTCAAATAAAGCGAATGCCACAGGAATATGATAGGCGGGGTTTCTACTTATCATTTTCCTGTGGTATTCGGTAATATTATATATATATATATATATATATATATATATATATATATATATATATATATATATATATATATATATATTATGTATATATATATATATATATATATATATATATATCTAATATATATATATATATCGTGCGGTACTAGAAACAATAAAAAACTCAATGTTCCGCAAAGATTCTAGAAATGTGAAATTATATATCTTGCGGTACAAGAAATAATAAAATAATTTATTAGTAATGCAGTAAAGTGAAATATTGGCGGGTACTGAAACTTTCTGCTTAGGTATAGGCTGTACTTCAAAGATTTGTTACCTCACTTTCTAGTAAGCCTTAGATGTAAGACCTGGATTATTTACTGAGGAAACTGGGTGGGTATTTCACCGCCTCCCCCCACCCGCCCCCCAAGAAGCTGCTATTAATGTTTTTCAAGTGTTTGTTAAGTATTTATCCTTCTATCTTACTACCGCCCCCGCCCGCCTCTCTCTGTTTGTCTGTCTGTGTCTCTGTCTTACACCATTAGTAATAATTAGATATATATCTATATATATATATATATAGAATATATATATATATATATATATATATACATAAATACATACACACACACACACATATATATATATATATATATATATATATATATATATATATATATATAAAACAAACCACAATACAATCTACGTCCAATGATTCTAAAAAATGCAACCCGACTTACCAAATAAAATTTAAACCTTTATCACGAATGGCACTTGGAATTAACAATTTGGTCCAATAGTTTTACATTTTACTACTCTCTAAACTCGGTTTAGGTTTTAATCTCTTGATATGACTAATAGTATTAAGGATAAAAAAAAACTGCCATAAAAAATGAAACGTTTCATATCTCTCGTTCCATTCTGCATCGCTCCAACAACATTTCAAATTAGGTCGCGAAAAAAAAAGGGTTCCCGTCCCTTATGCTATTTCTGACAAAAGCTGGCAAAATTCGGATCTGAATTGAAAATAATTGGATGAGTTTTAAATCTGTGCTTAGTGAGCTGGAAAATCATAAGGGAGAATTAAAAAGGGAAATGCGTAGCCTTTTTTTAATTTTCTCTTTATGTGCTTTGGATTAAGTTGCAATGTTTACTTCTGAGGATAAAACCTCCTCACCAGTTGTGAGATGAATGAAAATTATATGAAATCCATGAACAAAGGTACACAAAATTAAATAGAATGTCAGATTAGAAAACATGGAGGTAAACATATCACAGATTTCTGCAAGGAAGAATTTAAGCTATCTTTCCCGGTCCCTTCAATGTAGGGTAGATAGGAAACGTCTTTTAGTAGGACAAGAAATGCCGATTCATTTAGACACAACACCTTTTCCGGATCCAGATATAATACAGTGGATGTACAGCAAAACAGTATATATGTTTTATCTCTAGTTCGTTTCTTTGTTTTGGAGCTGACGGGAAATATCGGCAGCTGATATTGCTGAAGAATCTGTGTTGCTTCTGACTGGCCGATGCACATTTAGATTGTAATCAATTGCGGGTGGCGAGCAGCGCAATCTTCCGCCAATCATGATTTAGTTTATGTGATATCGGCTGAGGATATTTAATGCCTTAGTAATAAAACGGCCTAGACTTCGAGTTTTTGTTATTGGGACAGTTTAAAGAACGTAGTGACCGCTATATTTAGTCAAGCTGAAAGTCTTAAAGTTATCATCACATGATTGAATCCTCTTGAAAATACAATATATTGAATTGGGTACTAATATTGATTACAGATAAGCCATCCATGAAGAAAATACCCTCTAAATTGATTTTGGTTGAAGACCATCTGAGGAGAAATTTGTACAAAGTCATAATCTTACCAGGAAAGGCAACGTTCCACGATAATATTGTTTTAACTACTTTATAATGTTAAGTGCAAGAATGGCGAACAAAAATAAAATAAATAAATTAGTAATTAATAGATAAATAAATAAAGGTTATAAAAAGAAACAACCTAAAGAATAAAATCAAAACTGTGACGCCAAATAACCAAAACCAGCCAACCACCCACAAGCGCAAGCAGTCCTGTAAATCAAAGCATGAGGAGAGAAAGTCAAGTGCTTTTGAAGGCGTGTGTGTGTGTGTGCGTCGGGGGCGGGGAGAGGGGAGATAATGGAGGCAGTGTGGTTGTAGTTAATTTTTGAGATCTCAGATGGGCTAACAAGGCCATTAATCAGAAGTGAACGGTCTCGTAGTACGGCCGAAAGATAAACTCTTACTTCCGGTCCCAGGTCGTACCTTGCGATCGGGACTCCTTGTATCAGAAGGCGCATGTATATAGTATATATATATATATATATATATATATATATATATATATATATATATATATAATATATATAATTATGTGTGTGTGTAAATATGTAGATATATATATACACTACATACATACATATATATATATCTATATATATATATATATATATATATATATATATATATATATATATATATATATATATATATACATACGTACATATAATTCAGCACCCAAGAACAACTACAGATATTTTTTTAAGGAATTATCTTTATTTTTAGAACACACGCGAATGAACTCTAAACCAAATAAATGTTTGAATTGCAATGATACAAATAAAAACAACCAACAAACATAAAATTGAGCACTCAGCTAATACCACAGCTATATTTCAAAGTTTATCGTTATACAGTTTATTTTCAGAACGCCTGGATGTTATTGTTTTGCTAAATATATAATCATTTGGATTGCAATGAATCAAATGTGAATGGTTGCGCAGAACAGACAGGAAATGAACTTTTACTTCCGGTTTCAGTTCATACCCTCCGATCAAGATTACTTGCAACGGAATAAACAAAAACAAAAACAATCAGCATTCAAGTGCAAATTACGTCTATTTATCGAAGAAATTTCCGTATACAACATATTTTTACGACGCATGTAAGTTAATTTCTATTTTAGATAAATATCTGGACTGCTCTACGGTTAAAAGCGAACTTGCTACGAACGTGTAGACTCTGAATTGCTTTTCTATAAACGAGTACAGGCTCACTCGCTAGCTAGCTCGCAGGCGCATGCGCACTATAATAGCACGCCTGCGCAGAAGCTTAAGCTCACAGATATTAATGGGAAACAACCCCTCAAGTAAACGCACACAAATGCAGCTCCTCCGTCTCCATAAAGAAAAAGAAACGTTTCCCTTCGTGAGGGACGTCTTAGGGGCGCCTATCGTGACAAATAACTTTTGCTCTTGCGTAATATCTCTCAGCGTTATTCCCACAATTTATGGCCAAAGGTTGCATAATGATGAATAATGAGTCGTAGTCGCGCCGCGTAATGAAAAGGAAAATTATAGGACGCGACGCAACTGGCAGATACTACAAACTTGATCTACATTTATGTTTTGGAACTACGATTCACTTACTACCCCATCCCCCAACACCGCCCGGGCTAAACAACACCCCCCCGCCAACCCTATACGAGCTCCCTACCCACCACGGTGTACTGGCAGTCTGGCAATGAGACAAACGTAACAACGTGCTTCAGTCAATCCTACTTTCATTTGTGCAATTGCAAATTACGATATATACGTTGATGGAAGTGACGTGAATGTACACTACTTGATGGGATGAGTGATGGGACGGGCAAATATAGTCAGTACAACGACGAATGTAATAACTTTGAATGGACACGCACGTAAATGCGATGAGTGTTGTGGGGGGAAATGAAAATGGAAAATATTAAATCCAGCGGAATTGTTTAAAACAAAAGTAAGGCCATATACGCGTATACATTTTTCATGGCAGAAGCCATATGGTAACATTGGAAAATAATACTCGGTAAGTCAACATTACTTATTGATGTACATAGTTTTTTTTTACAACTTATATAAGTGAGCGGCTTTTACGTAAAAAATCTTAAATAGTTTCAGGCAAAACTTTTAATAAAAGATACTTAGAAAGATATTTTCCCTTTCATTCACTAATAATTCAAGTAAATAAGGTAGGGACAAGACAGCTACATAAATCAAACGTTTTTGGAATAAAAGAATCTATCTCAGGTAAGGACAAACGCAGCTACATTAATCAAACGTTCTTACAACAAGAGAATCTATCTCAGGTAAGGACAAACGCAGCTACATTAATCAAACGTTCTTACAACAAGAGAATCTATCTCAGGTAAGGACAAACGCAGCTACATTAATCAAACGTTCTTACAACAAGAGAATCTATCTCAGGTAAGGACAAACGCATCAGCTACATAAATCAAACGTTTTTAAAATAAAAGAATCTATCTCAGGTAAGGACAAACACAGCTACGTTAATCAAACGT
>NC_087210.1:75859116-75876616 GCF_015104395.2 Macrobrachium nipponense | reverse complement strand
GAACTGGTAAAAAGAAGTGAAGTATATCTTAGTTTAACCAGACCACTGAGCTGATTAACAGCTCTCATAGGGTTGGCCTGAAGGATTAGTTTTTTTTTTCTTTTTTTACGTGGCTAGGAACCAACTGGTTACTTAGCAACGGGACCTACCTACAGCTTATTGTGGGATTTCTAACCACGTTATATCGAGAAATGAATTTCTAATGGCCAGAAATAAATTCCTTAGATCCCACACTGGCACCAGCCGGGGGAGCGAACTCGGGCTATCAGTGTGCTAGTCGAGTATGCAACCCACTCGTCCAGTGTGGAAATAAATGAACTGGTAACGTACTAATGTACCAAGGATATCCCAGTCCGATAAATAAATAAATAAATAAATTAGTAAATAAATAAATAAGGTCTAGAATGTGGCCTGCCACCTCGGTGGTCGCGATTTCGATTCTTGGGCATTCCACTGAGGGGTTAGAGATGTGTATTTCTGGGGATAGAAGTTCACTCTCGAAAGTGGTTCGAAGTCACGTAAAGCCGTTGGTCCCGTTGCTGAATAACCACTGGTTCCATGCAACGTAAAAACACCATACAAACAAACAAACAAGGTATAGGATGGCCTTTGTGACTATACAAAGCTTCGCAGTACATCAGAAACCTTTTGGAACTCTGACACGAGCGAGTCTATGCCACTGATGGCTGAATCTCTAGGCCGTCATCTGTGCTTCCTAACTATCTGCCCTATGAAGAAGAAGCTTTCGCACTGCTTACGGTAATTCCGTTATCCTTCTTTCTGTGCTGTGACCGAGATCCATTTGCGCGATTTGGACAGCCGTGTCAGTATTGGCCTTTCATTAGTTAAAATTGCATTCCGTGATGTTCGGGTGACAACTTATTATTGCCATTTCAGTACTCCCATAAGCGAGATGAAAGCTTGCAACCTTAACGAAATATTTCCGTCTCAATATAGCCTCCCCATCTTCCGGAAAAGGTCGCCCCTTCCCCCATCCACCCCCGCCCCCAAATAAAAGGGATGAAGGGGAAAAAAAAGCTCGTGTTTGAGTTGCCACTTTGTATTTACTAAGAAGCGAAGAGATAAAACGCTTTAACATGGCAGTAGCCAATCCCGAGCTCAAGCAGTTACTCTTGGTCTGTAACAAGAGGAAAATCTTTTGAAATAGTTTTATTAAAAGTAATCGTAAACTAGCAGTCAAGATTGAAGGATGAATAAGCCTCATTAACAAATGGAAAAGCTGCTTATTAAGGCTTTCATTCAGATTATATGCTGGGTGAATATAGAATGGAAATTTATAAGACAACGTTAAAATAATCAAATATTGATTGAAATTACAGGCATTTTAAACCAAAAAGAGAAAATTAACTTGAAAATTACAAGACTATCTTGATTTTATGAAAATGATTTTGTTGCAAATGATTCGTACCCTAAAAATAAAGTTTTTGTAACACTATAATAAAATACGCACATTACGAAACTTATATAAAAAACTGCAACACGAATATTATTTTCATAATCGTTTCCAAGTATACTAAAACTAGCGAACCCTCAGACTCTGTACCATACATATAACGAAACAGACAAACGCACAGAAGTATACATCATACATGACCACAACTTACACACAATCTGAGACAAACATATACAGAAGTATACACCATACATAACCACAGCTTACACACACAATCTGAGTCAATCGTACAGAAGTATTAATCATACGTAACACAACTTACACATAAAATCTGAGACATCGTACAGCCATACTACATAACCACAAATTACGCACACAATCTGAGACAAACATATACAGAAGTATACATCATACATAATCATCGTTTACATGCACAATCTGAGACAAACATACAGAAGTATACATCATACATAACCACAACCTTCACATATACATTCTGCACCAAAACCCACATCAGGAATCTCATCTTATACTGGAACATGAATATTCTGTTTACAGTCGTTTTCAAATATACTAAAACTCCAGGGTTGGTGTTTTTTTTTAAGCAAAAAAATTAAAAATTAGTGATTTATTTGAATTTTTTCATTAATTTGATTTTATTGACCTATTTTTTTTATTATTAGATGTTTTTTCAATTCTTGTTTTCCCTCAAAATGTATTTTATGACAGAATTATTATTGGTTTATCTTGTAGGTTTCCAGTTCTGGCCTAAAGCATGTACTTGCAATTTCTTTATATGAAAATAAATAGATGCAGCACAGTTATGCTCAAGTTTTTATTAACCTCCATACCATAATATTCGATTTGTTTGCTTTCAAATTTTAAAAAAAAATTGAAAAAAATCATGATTTTTTAAAAGAAAAAAATCAATGATTTATTCACTTGATTAAATCAGTTTGATTTAATCATTGCCAACAATATAAAGCTCACATACCCCAGACTCTGCCCCGTGCATATATATGAAACAAGACGAAGGTACAGAAGTATACACTATACATAACCACAACTCACAAACACACACACACATATACACACAATCTGCTCCGCATGTACGAGTTTATAGCATTCTCGCAAACGCGCTCGTTGTAATTACGAACGGAAGCCAGATTAGAAAGGATGAACAGGGCGCGGAAGGGCAAACTGGAATTAATTCCCGCCGGTACAGGTGGCGAAGAAAACATCACGCATCGGGTGAAGGAGTCAAATACCCTCCCGTCCTGAGGAGTGACGGGGAAAAAAAGGGTGTGAGAGAGAGAGAGAGAGAGAGAAGAGAGAGAGAGAGATGACGTACGTAAGGAAGAGAATGAACATATCCAGGGGCTTTGTGTTACCTTTAACATTAATCTCTCTCTCTCTCTCTCTCTCTCTCTCTCTCTCTCTCTCTCTCTCTATGTATATACTCAAGGCAAGAGTGAGAGAGAGGAGAGAAGGTCTGAAGTACGTAAGGAAGATAATAAATGTATCCTAGGCTTTGTGTTGCCTTTAACATTAATCTCTCTCTCTCTCTCTCTCTCTCTCTCTCATGTGAATACTAAGCGAGAGAGAGAGAGAGAGTCAGGTCTGCGTAAGGAAGAGAATATACGCATGCAGGGCTTTGCGTTACCTTTAACATTAATCTCTCTCTCTCTCTCTCTCTCTCTCTCTCTCTCTCTCTCTCTTGCTGGTTTTAGCATATACATGAGAGAGAGAGGGTTGCCTTAGGTGTGTGTGTGTAACATAAGCACGTTATCAGATGAAATCTGCCATTATATAATTTAAAATCGCATCGAAACAGTTCTATGTATCTATTTGTCTTTTGCCTTTTTTTTTTTCTTTTGAAGAAATCTGCCGTAATATAGTTTTTCCTCTTTTAGACTGACAACGTTTTTCTTAGTTTGAGTTACTCGTTTCTAAGAAAATTTTAACCTGACCTAACATCTACCTAAAAAACAACAACAACAACAACAAAAGCTACACACTGTTTATCACCATTAATCTTGGGTTTATTGAAGTAATCTTCCGTAATATACTTATTTTCTCTCTTTTTTTTAAGGGACGAGTGTTTTTCTTAGTTTTAGTTATTCGTTTTTGAGAAAGTGTAAACCTAACATAAGATCTGTCTAAAAAACTATAATAACAAAAGACGCTACACACCCTTTATCACCATTAATCTCGGGTTTATTAAAGTAATCTTCCATAATATACTCATTTTTTCTCTCTCTCTCTTTTTTAAGGGACGACGTTTTCCTTAGTTTTATTTATTCGTTTTTAAGAAAATAATAACCTGACATAACTACCTAAAAACCTATAACAACAAAAGACACACTCTCTATCACTATTAATCTTGGGCCTATTAAAGTAATCTTCCTTAATATACTTATTTTCTCTCTTTTTTTTAAGGGAGGACGGTTTTTTTAGTTTTAGTTATTAGTTTTTAAGAAAACATTAACCTGACATAAGATCTACCTAAAAAAAAAAAAACTATAACAGCAAAAGACGCTACACACACGTTATCATCATTAATCTTGAACTTATTAAAGTAATCTTCCGTAATATACTTTTTTTTCGAGTGACAACTGTAGCAATGTCGCTCCCAGTACGTCAAAAGTGTTGCAAGTCAGTTCAAGGACATTTTTCATCTCGAGTGTTGTTATCGCAATCATGATTCGCCAACGATGCTTAGGGGTCGCGTTTTCTCACGCTCTTTGCTTCGTTTTTATTTCTCGTTCCTTTAGTATTCCAGTGCTACTATCAGCAGGGATTTTTTCGGTGGGCGCGAGGGGGGGGGGGGGGGGGGGGGGGAGCCGAGTAGAGTGGCCTTGGAGGCCTGCTGATCAAGTATCAGACTAAAGGAATCAGGGAACATAACAGATATTGGTTATTAAAATGCATATATCTTACATGTTTTATACAAAGTAAAAAAACAATTGCTAGGATGTTGGAGAATCTGTGACAACTTAACATTTTACAATATTTTACTACTTGGTTGTCCCTGTTTAGACACTTGGCTGTTCGCTTATTTGGCTTAAAATGACGCTCCATAAGCGCAATTGCTATGATCTTGGAGAATCTGACAATTTTAACATTTTACAATATTTTACCATTTGGTTGTTCTGCTTAGATACTGCTGTTCGATTATTTGGTTTAAAATACTTTTGGTCATCTATCTAAAGCAGCGATAAAGTTCACTGTTCGATCACCAGCACTCTTAAAAAGATAAAAGAAAGAGAGAGAGAGAGAGAGAGAGAGAGAGAGAGAGAGAGAGAGAGAGAGAGGTGGGTATTCGTTATTTGTAAAAAGAAAAAGAATCAAAATAGCGAGAACAAACTCTGCTCTATGTTGGTACTAATGTTTTGCAAAATGAGTGAAAGCATTTTACAAAACGTCAGCGCTCTGCAAAACGATTAGCCACATAAAGGTATGTTCCTCCAACGTCAAGTGTTTCTTATTTGCCATTTTCACTGGCTTGAAGTACTACTCTTAATACAGCAAACTCTTAAGTGAAAGATCACAGTAATGCAGTGATTTTTCACAGTTGGGTCCAGGGCTAGACCAGCTTCAAACCCAAACATGGCGTGGCCCACTGGGAACACGGACCAAACAATATTATTTTATAAACGAAAACAACTCTCTAGATGAATGTTTAAAAATGGATTTTAATTAGTGCATTTTACTGAGCAAAGTTTCTAGTATTTTAAAAACTCAGTTATTCAGTGCACGCCGGTCCCACTTTTTTATTTTTAATTTTTTTTTTAAAATTACTTATTTTATTTATTTTTTTGTCAGAGAAGGAACAAGGCTTGCGGGGTCTGTGGTGCCCACATGGACGTACCACGGCCACCTACGTACACCATAACCCAGGCTCTTCACAGAGCAGATAACCCACCGTTGGAGAACCAAAGACCTAAATTAAAAAGTAAGAAAGGCGGTTTTTCTCATCCCAGTGAATTCTCTTTAGTGTTCCCATATGATAGTCGCCCTCTGAAGCACTCAAAATTTCACATTCCTTTCTCTGATCAGTCACATATCCAGGATGAGGTTTATTTGTTTGTAAGGTGCTTTTACGTTGCATGGAACCAGTGGTTATTCAGCAACGGGACCAACGGCTTGACGTGGCTTCCGAACCACGTCGAGAGTGAACTTCCATCACCAGAAGTACACGTATCTAACCCCTCAGCGGAATGCCCGAGAATCGAACTCGCGGCTATCGAGGTGGCAAGCCAAAACCATACCGATCACGCCACTGAGGCGCTTAGGATAAGGTTTAGCTTTTTGGTTTTCTGTAAAAGAAAGCTATCGAGAGGGCTATTTGTCTGTCCGTCGGCACTTTTTCTGTCCGCCCTCAGATCTTGCAAATCACTGAGGCTAGAGGTCTGCAAATTGGTATGTTGATCATCCACCCCGCCATCATCAAACATATCAAATTGCAGCCCTCTAGCCTCAGTAGTTTCATTTTATTTTATTGAAGGTTAAAGTTAGCAATATCCGTGCGTCTGGCACCGCTATAGGTGCCAACAGAACAGGCCGTTACCGGGCCGTGGTTGAAAATTCCATTAGCCGTAGCTGAGAGTTTCATGGGCCGTGGCCGAGTGTTTCATACAGCATTATACGCTGTACAGAAAACTCGATTGCGCGCCCAAGAAACTTCGGCGCATTTTTAATAGTTTCTGATTATCGCCATTTATCGCAATCTCTGGAGACCTATCAAACAATACACAACCACAGTATGTAGTGCGGTTTCGTAATCTTTTTTTATTACAGTTCTATCAGTAAGTTCATTGGACTACCTGACGTCATAGGAGGCAAGGTCACTGTCGCCAACGTCTCTGTAGATCATTTGGTTATTGACTTGTTTTTATTCGTTGATGAATCAGTACTGATATATATATCATCGCAGAATGAATAATAGTGATGTTGATTACCGAACTACACTGCTGTAGAGTTCTTGGCTACCATACTGAGGTACACTTCTGGTTAGTTTCTCAAATTATATCGAAACATAATAATGTATAGCTCATGATTATCATGCTAAATACACTATTGTATACTTTGATACATCATGCTGAAATATGTCATGGTATAGTTTGATATATGCTGAAATATACTATTGTATAGTTTGATATATCATTCTGAAATATACCATTGCATAATTTGATATATTATACTAACATACATTGTTGTATAGTTTGATATATCATACTGAAATATGCCATTGTATAGTTTGATATATCATACTGAAATATACTATTATATATAGTTTGATATATCATGCTGAAATATACCATTGCATAGTTTGATTACCATACTGAAATATACGATTGTATAGTTTGGTAATCATGCTGAAATATACCATTGCATAGTTTGATTATCATACTGAAAAATACCATTGTATATAATTTGATATATCTTGCTGAAATATACCATTGCATAGTTTGATTATCATACTGAAATATACCATTGTATGGTTTGATATATCATACTGAAATATACCATTGTATATAGTTTGATATATCATGATAAAATATAGGTACCATTGCATAGTCTGATTATCATAGTAAAATGTACCATTGTATGGTTTGATATATCATACTGAAATATACCATTGTATATTTGATATATCATGCTGAAATATACCATTGTATAGTTTGATATAGTATAATGAAATATGCCATATATAGTTTGATATACCATACTGAAACCATTGTATTAGTAGATATATTATACTGGAATATGTCATTATATAGTTGACATACCATACTGAAATATACCATTGTATATTTGATATACCATACTAAAATATATTGCTGTATAGTGCCTGATAATCATCCAGCAATGCACTTTTATCAAATTCCTCACAGCTATAATGAAACATTACTCTCTAGTTTCTGATAACCATAAGGAAATATGTTTATTTCCGAATAATCATTTTATGGACTGACCGAAAAGGAAAATTAATATGTTGATTATCCTCTACATATTTTCTAGTTGGAGGTCAGTAAGTCATACCATTATTACACCCAGCATCGATATTTTTTTTATTATTTCATTTCCGCTCAAGAAATGAGACGAATGTTCATACAAGACTGGTATCAAATTGAGGCGTTATCATTCTACAAGAAGATTATTAGGAAAAATGATTCACAGATTTTATTACTTTTTATTTTTAATCATAATATGAAGAGGACGAGGTAGATATATTTATTGAAGATGAACAGTGACATGAATAAATACATTCATTACTGTCTTCGTGTACTGCGATATTCATCAAATCTATCCATGAGTACCGATTTTACTTTTACAAAAATAATAATAATAAAAAAAAAACATTTGCAAACGATTCAAAATTACCTTGCGCGAGAACCGAAATAATGCGAATTTAGCTTGATTCATTGCAAAGTATAATTAGAATTTCATCATCTGCACGCCCCTTTTCTTCCGGAGAAATCAGCATCCAATTCCAATGCGCTAACCTGTGGAGTAGAAAAGGTTGTATGCTCCTTTGATATGCCACTCTTATTCTGTTTTTGCTGACCTTACCCAGTCAATTTCTCACGAAGAAAAACTGTCCGCTCGACAGTTTCATTCTCCCACTCTCTCCTCCTCCTCCCCCTCCTCCTCATTCCCCCTCCTCCTCCTCCTTTTCCTCTCTCTCTCTCTTCTATCTCTCTCTCTCTCTCTCTCTCTGTTATTATCGCTTTCTCACACGCTTACAATTTCTCTCTCCTCGTCTTCCTCCATTCCCCAACCTCTCCTCTCTCTCTCTCTCTCTCTCTCTCTCTCCTCTCTCTCCTTTTCTTTTCTCCTCTCTTTTCCTTTCTGTCTCCTTCGTCTACGAAGATTGGAAGATGCAAAATATACCGGAAAGTGTACCTAGCAACTCTCTGGTAGACATTAGGAGGCGCCTCACACTGAAGGGACCTGGGGCAACTCGAACAACTGTAAGTCTGTAAAGGTAAGGACCTCTCTCTCTCTCTCTCTCTCTCTCTCTTCACAGATATACACACACAAACACAATTTCTCTTTATGTCTTCCGCATCTCTCCCTCTCTCTTTCTTTTCTGTCTCCTTCAGTCCACGAGACCTCCCTCTCTCTCTCTCTCTCTCTCTCTCTCTTTTCTTTTTTGTCTCCTTCAGTCTACGAGATCTTTCTCCCCCCCCCTCTCTCTCTCTCTCTCTTTCTCCATTCACATCTTTCTTCAATCCGCCAACCTCTCGTTTTCTCTTTCCTACCATCTCCTTCCCCTTCGCCTTCTCCTGTTCTCTCAGTTCCTTTCTTCTTCTCCTCTCATTATTCCCTTCTTTCATTTTCTTCACCTTAATGAACATAACTGCGTGTAGCCGACTCGAAGTGGGAAATAATATATATATATATAATAATATATATAGTATATTATATATATATATATATATATATATATTATATATAAATATATATTACATTACATTATAATAATAATATATAATATAATGTATATAATATTATATAATAATATATTATATATAATATAATAATATATATAAAATATTATATATCTATATATATATATTATTATATTATATGGGAGGGAGGAGGAGGGAGGTGGATGGAGGGGGAAAGAGAGGAACAGAAAGGAAGAAGAGGACAGGAATCTGAAGCCAGCAAGACCGGATTGGGAGGTCGTAGGATTGGAAGAAGGGCAATTAATAAATGACGGGGCTGCATGGGAAAGGAAACGGAATGGAAAGGGATGGTAAGGGGGTGCTTAATGGGCGAGGATTACCGGCGGCTTGGGGGAGTGGGGGAAGGTTGGTGGAAATAATGGGAGGGGGAGGGAGGGAGGGAGGTGGGTTTAAGGCAAAAGGGAGCAAGGGAGGGAGGTAGGTAGGAAGGTAGGTTTGGTAAGGTCTCGGTGACCCAATGGTGGGCCGATAGGGAGGGTAAGGATGGAAGGCGTTGGGGGTGGAGGGGTCCCTATTTGGGGGTTTGGGGGTTGGGGGAAGGGGGGGGGAGGGGGGGGGAGGCTGGTCTGTGGGAGGAATTTATGATAAGGGAGGTGGCGGGGTGGAAATGAGTGATAGGTTGGTTCTGGTCGAGGAGCCGTGACCAACGAAATTACCCCGAAGGAAGGCTGCTGCGAACGCCTTTTTTTTTTGCGTTCCGACAGGATTTTGTTCCCATGCGAAGAGAGGACAGTCACTTGTGATTACAAAAAATATATAAAAAAAATAAAAAAAATAGGTGGGAAGGAAGAAGCCCCAGCTTTGGTATAAAAAAAGGGCGAAGTGATAAAAAAAAAGAGGTCCGCTGAAGCACCAATGATATTAAGAAATTGGGGGTGCGGGAAGCACTTGATTAAAAAAAAAGGTGATGAGAAGCACTTGATAAAGAAAAAGGCGAAATGATAAAATAAACAAAGAGGTGCACGGAAGCACCTGATAAAAGAAAGGTGAAGGGAAGCACTTGATTAAAAAAAAATAAATAAATAAAATAAACAAGGTGATGAGAAGCACTTGATAACAATAGCGAAATAATAAAAAACGATGCACGGAAGCACCTAATATAAATAAGAAAGGTGAAGGGAAGCACTTGATTAAAAAATAAATAAAGAAATAAATAAATAAAATAAACAAGGTGATGAGAAGCACTTGATAAAAAAAGGCGAAGTGATAAAAAAAAGATGCACGGAAGCACCTGATAAAAGGAAGGTGAAGGGGAAGCGCTTGATTAAAAAAAGGTGAAGGGAAACACCTGATAAAAGAAAGGTGAAGGGAAGCATCTGATAAAAGAAAGGTGAAGGGAAACATCTGATAAAAGAAAGGTGAAGGGAAACACCTGATAAAAGAAAGGTGAAGGGAAGCATCTGATAAAAGAAAGGTGAAGGGAAGCACTTGATTAAAAAAAGTGAGGAGAAGCAGTTGATAACAAAAAAAAGCGAAGTAATAAAAAAAAGATGCACGGAAGCACCTGATAAAAGAAACGTGAAGGGAAGCACTTGATAAAAAAAAAAGGTGAAGGATATAAGAAAAAGGGCATAAGGGTAAACTGGAAGAAACTGCTGAAAAAAAACAATAAATCCTTGTGCGGAAAACGAATGGAGAGAGAGAGAGAGAGAGAGAGAGAGAGGAAGAATGGTCAAAGGTATGCAGTATGAAACATCATCCAAGATTAACCCCGGAAGGAACTTGAACCCACAAGGGACGGTTGTGCATCAGCGCTTATACTTCATAAAAAAATCCGTAAATAGCATTTGAAAATAGCTACGGGTAACTTGCATTCGTTTATTTTTTCCACAGAAAAAACTATAACGAATCACGGCAACACCAAAAGATACTACAAAATTCAAAATTTCAAAATAGAGGAATGACATTGTCTGTAAGCCCCAAGAAAAGCCAAAAATTAAATTTCAAATCTTTCGTTCATTTGGAAAATAGAGGAAAAGAAAAGATGCAGAAAGCCCAAAGCCCAAAATTGTTGGCGAAAAAAATTGAAGGATGAGTCCAGTTAAGGAATATATCTAGTATAAGTTATATATATATATAATATAGTATTATTATATATATAATATATATATACATTTATATATATTGCTTATTTAATATATATATATATGTAATAATTATATATATTATATTAGATAGTAATTTATATAATATAATAGTTTAATATAATATTATAGGGTATTGTGTTCGACAGGTTGATATACACGGTCGTAAGGTATCCCGTGGGTATATAGTAGAATTTTTGGTTTGGCGCCAAATGGAACAAATGAAAAGTCGAGTTTAAGGGAATTTTTATATTATATATTATATATGATATATATATAATATATTATATATATTAAATTATAATATATATTATATATAATATAGTATTTCGACAGGTATCGTAGGTATCCCGTTGGGTATATATAAAGAATTTTTTCATTTCTGCGAGGTCAGGTCGGCAACGTGACCTCGTTCTGAATAATGGGACACAGGTTTGTTTCTGCTAGCGGGCATCATAAATTTCTTCATGTTTCTTGGCACTTGGAATCCAAAGGCTATGAAGTGAAAAAGGAGCAAAAATAAAAAAGCGCAAGTATTTGTGAAAGAGCTAATAGGGCAACCTATGGCTTATTGAACTATATATATAGTATATCTTATATATATATGATTATACTATAATTAGGTAGTAGTATAATATGTAATTAATATTATAGTATATCTATATATTATATAAACTATATGTATGTATGTATTATATTATATTATATATATATAGTATTAATATTATTATTCTATATAATATAGATATAAACAACTCTGTCCTTTAACAAAGTTCTTACATCTAATGAAGAGTATATTACATAATACAGTATAAACCGATGAGAGAGAGAGAGAGAGAGGGAGAGAGAGAGAGAGAGAGACACTCGTTTTTGTATACAACGGGATGGATTATTTTCTTGCAAGTTAATTCATACTCGGTCTTTACTGAATCTATGATAGCACGAGCTTGATGACGCGGGCTACGCTGTGCTGGAACCCGGCTTTGCCCGTCATGTCTCCCCTACAGTCCTAATCGCCTACCTAACCCACCCGAGGCGGACAAACAGGCTTGCACGAGGAGGGTGGATGTGTCATGTCTCCCCTAATCTCCTGATCCCCTACCTACCCCGACCCCACCAGGCCGGACAAAGAAGAGAGATCTACACGGATTTTATTATTATATATATAATATGGGTATTTGTCATTCCGTCATTTGGGAAGCCCTATCAACTCCATGCGTCACTCTGCCATAAAATTATTCTTAAGCTGACCAGGGAAGACAATATATAATTCCACTTGCAAAAAAAAAAAAAAAAATCGAAAAAAGCACAAATTGAACCTAAGATCATTTTCAATAAATTACCCATTGATCTTAATAACTACTCTCCTTCGTTAAGAATGAAAATAAAAGAATAAATAGCAGCAACGTCTCGGGCAGAAAACAAGAATTGATTTTATGCACCGTCTGGCAGTGATGAAATTACTATCATTATTATTGTTATTATTATTTTTACTTTTCCTCTCTTGGGTTTCAAGTTTAGGTTGATTCTGCTGCGTCATGTTATCCTTCTTTCTTTTCCCACGCTTTTTCCCACAGTGTGACCAGACCTGGATATACTACATTTCCTTTTCCATTTTGTTAATAATATCTAAGGATGTCACTGTTTTCATTTTGAACATAATTTTTTGTCTAATATTATCTTGTTGTATCTTTAGCGTATTCATGGCTTTTCGTAATTACTCCATGAGAATATGCATAATATACTGTATAAATGTGCTTCAGAGAGAGAGAGAGAGAGAGAGAGAGAGAGAGAGAGAGAGAGAGTCGTTGTACCCACTTCGTGACCAAATAACCATCGGTGATGATTTATCTCAACGATATCAAAAACATATTTTGAAATTAAGAACGGCACGAAACAGCCGTGTTGAAATGACTAGAAGCTTCGAATGAAAAAGGTGATTAACCTTTTCTCTCTCTCTCTCTCTCTCTCTCTCTCTCTCTCGTGTTATCTTGGAAACCACAGAGGCCAGTGAATGGGGGAGGGGAAGGTTCTGCTACTTGTAATAGGAGATGCGGGTACAAAAAATTATTGTGCGCTGAAATAAGGTGTTCTTGTACGCTACTGCGCAACATTGCTTTTTTTTTTTTTTTGTAGTTTATTATAAATAAATTTTTCAAGAGACTTGTATGTTTAATAAGCCGTGAATATCCATTTATCGTTTTTTTTTTATTTAAGCAACTGATTATTTCTCACTGATTATTTTTCTTATATTTCTATTGATTCCCTTTCGTTTGAAAATGGGAAAGCAAGATCGAAAATGAAGATACAAATAATTTGCTCTCTCTCTCTCTCTCTCTCTCTCTCTCTCTCTCTCTCTCTCTCTCTGATCCCATATTCAGGCACACATTCGCTTTAGGCGAGCCTGTTGAGTGTGTAGCCTATTCGAAACAGTCATAAATTAGTTAATAGCAACATTTGCTCACATGTAATAAGTACCGCAGACGGAGATAATTATAGTCGTAATATAGACAGTGTTACGACTTATATATATATATGAATATAATATAATATAATATAATATAATATATATTATATATTATATTTATATATAATTAATATATATCTATATATATATATAATATATATATATATATATATATATATATATTCATATCTATCTATATATATAATATTATATTATTATATTATATATATATATATATATATATATATATATATATATATATATATATATATAATATATTATATTATGTATATATATTATATATTATTATATATATATATATATTATATATATATATATATGTATATGTATATATAATATATATATATATATATATTATATATATATATATATATATATATATATATATATATATATATATATATATATATATATATATATATATATATTTCTGTGTACGAACAATTCTGGAAACAAGCTAGCCTATACAGTTATTATTATTTTTTTTTATTCCCGAACCTTTCTCTCGTAACATAACAGAATAAACACTGGCCACCCTTTTTTTTGGTTGGGGAGGCTCTGTGGGGCAGAGGGGCGAGGGCGTCAGGTGTGGGGTGGGGTGCGATAATTGCTTTAGTAAGGTGTCAAGAGTAATAGGGGCAATATTAAAGCAGTTCGTGTTACTTACAAATGACTAACATTAGAATTCGTATACTCGATTACTTACTTATCTGTATATACAGTAACCTTCAACTCATGGCCCCAAATAACAAAACACTGAAACTCGTGATTGAAAATATCACAGGAGATATGGTAGTCCTGTCGTATAAACGACTTAAAATAACAAAGTAGTATGCAAATATTGACCTTCTCAAAATAATCTTCATCTTCAGGTTATTAAGAAGAAGGTCGATTTGATGTTTGGAATGTGAGACACTAATAACCCCAAACAAGAAGAGAAACAGAAGTGCAAATAGACGATGCGACGACCAGACTCTGGAAGAAGCTTATTGAACATTGGTCCTTCATTGATTCGACCTCCTCAAAATACATATTCAACTTAGAAGAGGGTCAATTTGACGTTTGAAATTTATAGACAGCAATAACCAAGGCTTAGAAGAGAAACAGTAGTGCAAATAGACGATGCGACTACCAGACACTGCAAGCTTATTGAGCATTGGTCTTTCACTGAATCGACCTCCTCAAAATATTCGACCTAGAAGAAGGTCGATTTTGACGTTTGAAATTTTGACAGCAATATCCATGCCTAAGAAGAGAAGCAGAAGTGCAAATAGACGCTGCGACGACTAGACTCTGGAAGCTTGTTGCAGAGTAAGTGGTCCTCCTTCCCAGCCAAGAAATGAATGAGGCACTGACTGCAGTCTTATCTTTCCAATGAAGCCACTCTCTTTCAGGCGAATGGCTCCCCACTGAAGAAAAAGACCACTAAAACTAAGCTTTCTCCTTTCTCATCCTTTAAAGATGAGGACAGACGAAGGCCCCCAGAGAGAGAGAGAGAGAGAGAGAGAGAGAGAGAGAGAAATACTTTCGTGGGTTGTCTGAGCCTTCGCCCGAAAAAGGATAGACGGGCGTAGACGCCACCTATGGGGCGAGCAAATGAGGTTTGGCCAGACTTATGTCATTACCACTCCTTTTGGCTGTTTTCGTTTCTAGTTCTGATTATACGAACGGGCGCACACATACACGTTATATATACGTATATATATATATATATATATATATATATATATATATATATATATATATATATATATATATATATATATATGTGTGTGTGTGAAAAGTGCTAGAGTCGAGATTGACTGAATTTCATCCTTTGAATAATAAAGTGCTTGTCTGTAAAGCTGTATTTCAGTTATATTAAAAATAAACATATCAATGTACCTTCAGGCACACATTTCCTTGGAAATATTAACTATAATTTCTTCATCTTAATTATGACAAACATACCGACTTATAGCACGAGCAAAGAAACGAAGGAGTATATTAGTGTACTAGTGGACTCAATCGCAAAAAGAATATTAAATTAAGGATATGGAATAAAGAATATTAACGAAAGTATTCCACATTCTGAACAAAAGCAATCTACATTCTTCATCGAGATCCGGAAGATGCACCAAAGCCCACTGTGAGAGAGAGAGAGAGAGAGAGAGAGAGAGAGAGAGAGAGAGAGAGTAATGAAGCAAATCCTTCTATCCCTTGAAGAATATCGCAAGGAACCTCCCTCCCTCCCCCCTCCCTCCCTCTTCAGCCTCTATATGTAAATGATGCCTGACCTGTCAGTCAGTTTGACGAGAAAATAATTCCGATGGTAATCATCCAAGTCCATCCGTCTCTAGCAGATACGAGCTTCGCCTTTTCTCAGAAAATGGTTCGTAAAAGACGTAGATATATTATTTTTATTTTGTTAATAATCGTGACACGGATTATCGCTTTTTTTTTGTGGGGAGGGGCGCCCACTTTACCTTGATTGGGATAGTGTGAGAGATTTACTATATTTTTTTTTTCTTGTGGAGTACTGTGAAAATAATATATATATATATCTATATATATATATATATATATATATATATATATATATCTAACATATATATATACACACATATACATTCATATACACATATGAATGTATATATAATAATACATGCATACATACATAAGCAGACGTACATATCATACTCTCAAATAAGCTAAGAATAATCCTTAATTTCGGATTGGCTTTACATTGGAAATCACATCCAATATGTGCATCAGTCCCGACTAGAATTCGGAGTTGTATATTTATATATATATATATATATATATATATATATATATATATATATATATATGTATGTATATATATCGAGCAACAAGTCCTTTAAGATCTAATTCGCTCTACCTCGGAATTAATATATTTTCATATATGCTTAACCGAAGGGGAATTTTTTTCCTCGATAATAGATTTACCTGTACTTGGGCGCGAACGCAGGTACATTCAAATCCAGGCACGTCAGTGAAGCTCTACCACCCCACCACCGCGGTGGTGGTAGAGCTTCACTGACGTGCCTGGATTTTAATGTACTTGCGTTCGCGCCCAAGTACAGGTAAATCTATTATCGAGGAAAAAAAATTCCCCTTCGGTTAAGCATATATGAAAATATATTAATTCTGAGGTAGAGCGAATTAGATATTAAAGGACATTGTAGCTCGATATATTGTATATGAATCACGGTATGTGAATATGACTTATATGCCATATTGTATATGTGTATATAGTTTATATATATATATATATATATATATATACTATATATAATATATATAGTTACCAAGAATTTAAACCCGAATATGACAGTGACCAATTTTCTGTTGTTCCTCCGAAGTCATCTCAGTATGCCTCATTCGAAGATATCCTACATGAGAGAGAGAGAGAGAGAGAGAGAGAGAGAGAAAGAGAAGCAGGATTCACAGACACAGAGTCTCCATACATTTGTTTCCAAATGTTAACAAAAAACCTACTAAATAAAAACAAAATTAACAGCCATCGCTTGCTTCCTATGTCAGATATTGTTTAAAAAAAAAACTACACCTTGATAAAACGAAAAAGACACTGACACAACAAACCTCATAAAGAGGATAAAAAAACAAAATGATAATCCGATCTTATCAAAGGGAGGGACTGTTCTTGAAATACGATGCCAAATGTGTGTGTAATATCCCCCATCTAATTATAACAGAATAAATATAATCACGCGTGGATTAATGGAGTGACTTCAAACAGAACAAATTACTGCTGGTGAATTCGCTCACCCCCAGAGGAGGGTGGTTATCCCAGAGGAGGGAGGTTACCCCGGAGGAGGGAGGTTACCTCAGGGGAGGGAGGTCACTCCGGAGGAGGGAGGTCATTCCGCAGGAGGGAGGTCACCCTAGAGGAGGTACGTCACCCTAGAGGAGGGAGGTTACCCCAGAGGAGGGAAGTCACTCCAGAAGAGGTTACCCCAGAGAAGGGAGGTCACCTAAGAGGGAGTCATCCCAGAGGAGGTCAACCCAGAGG
>NC_087210.1:75839116-75851616 GCF_015104395.2 Macrobrachium nipponense | reverse complement strand
CGGTATGAAAGTGTCACGAGTTATTATCCAAATTTCAGGAAACATAATAAACCATTTCAGGAAACTATATAAAGTCAACCTCACAGAGGTTTGAGGATGCTTTCATTTTATCTTATTATCCGGATCTAAATCGCCGTAAATCTAATAATTCTTAATTAATCTCTCTCAGGCAATGCAGCAATTTCGGGAAGAAATGAAATCTAGAGGCAAGAAATAGCAGTGATTTAACAAGATGTGAGATTTTTTATTTTTATGTTTATACGAAGATAGTTTAATTTAAAATTAGGGAAAATCTGAAAGATTTTTCCTAATTTTGATATTACTTTCTTTCCATGTTTATACTAAGAGAGTTTAAGTGAACTATTTTCTGGAAGATTTGTCCTAATTTTGATATTACTTTCTTTCCATGTTTATACGAAGAGTTTAAGTAAACTTTTCTGGAAGATTTTTCCTAATTTTTAAGTAATATCATAAAGAAAACGTTTTATTAGTATGTAATGTCTGCAGTTCATCGTAAAAGAAAATAAAAAGAATTTGGGGTAAATTAAAGTCACCGTTATCCAAACTTTACGGTAATGCAAACATTCTATAACGAATACTTGAACGTCAAATTAATAGTAGAAATTACACTTTCACTTTAACAATTTAGCAAATTTAGAGGCATAAAAAAATCCCTTTAATACCTAAATTTTAAGGTACCACGAAGAAAACATAACACCAACACACACATGAAAATCTAAGAGAAAGAGAAAATGGACAATCTTCTCCATTTCTTCATTGATATGTAAACCTGAAAACAACCAGAGTCATTATATCATTGATAATCCTTCATAAGATTCCCAAGCATGAGTCACTGGCCGTCCTGCTTGCCTGCCAGGCTGCCTTTGGCTCAATTCATGAGATTCCCAAGCAAGGATACCATTGTTCTGACTGCTTGTCTGGCTGCCTTTGGCTGTATTCCCAAGCAAGGTGACCAATGGCCAGCCTGCCTGGCTGCCTTCGGCTGCCTTCGTGAGATTCCCAAGCAAGAATACCAATGTCCTGCCTGCCTGCCTGGCTGCCTTCGGCTGCCTTCATAAGATTCCCAAGTAAGGAAACCAATGAGCTGCCTGCCTGCCTGCCTGCCTGGTTACCTTTGTCTGGCTCCATGAGATTGCCAAGCAAGGATACCAATGTCCTGCCTGCCTGCCTGCCTGCCTGCATTTCGCTGCCTTCATGAGATTCCCAAGCTAGAATATCAATATCCTCCCAGCTCGGCTGCCTTCATGAGATTCCCAAGCAAGAATACCAATGTCCTGCCTGGCTGCCTTCATGAGATTCCCAAGCAAGAATACCAATATCTTGCCAGCTCGGCTGCCTTCATGAGATTCCCAAGCAAGAATACCATGTCCCGCCTGGCTGCATTCAAGAAATTCCCAAGCAAGGAAACCAATGACCTGCCTGCCTTGGCTGCCTTTGGCTGCCTTGCCTGTCGACGGAGCGCATTAAAAATGGAACACAGCGATGGCCGCCGATAGTCTCGGGCTTCGCATTGAAGGAAGGTGCTGGACACGGCGGAGGACGACAGTGATTGACAGGCAACAGGGAACCCTCACACGTCATGACCATCCGACCCACAAAGCATTGATTAAAAAACGCCACGGGGAGAGAGAGAGAGAGAGAGAGAGAGAGAGAGAGAGACGAGAGAGACGAGAGAGAGAGAGCATAGCTTGTATAAACTTCCAGTAGAGTACTAGCACGCACAGCAGAGAGAGAGAGAGAGAGAGAGAGAGAGAGAGAGAGAGAGAGCATAAGCTATGATAAAATTCCGATAAACTTACTGGCGGACGCACGCACACAGACGTAAAGAAAAGGAAATAGAGAGAGAGAGATGAGGCGAGGAAGAAGAGAGGAGAGAGAGGACGAGGAGAGAACGAGAGAGAGAGATGAAGAACTGTAATACTAAATTGATAAAATTCAATCAGACTTATTAGCACACCACGCACACAGACGTTACACATACATACATACACACACACACACACACGGAGAGAGAGAGAGAGAGGGAGCTTGTATAAAATTCCATCAGACTTACCGCACACACAGACCTCAAAAGAGAGAGAGAGAGAGAGAGAGAGAGAGAGCTGACGAATCCACACGCACACCCACACACAGAAACAAAGCTTGTTTAAAATTACAAAAGAATTAAAATCACTCACAAACACACGCAACAAACGCACGGCACCACGCAACGCCACACTGCCGCCGCGCGCCAAATGCATCTAGAGAGAGAAGAGAGAGAGAACGGAGGGAAGGGGGGGGGGAGAGAGAGAGCTGATGAATGGTTTCATCCCCGAAGGAGGGAGGATTACTTCGTGGAAGCCCTCCCGTTTTTAATAATGATCTGACTGTACATATTTTGCCAAAGCTCCGATCACTCACGTCTTCTCTCTCTCTCTCTCTCTCTCTCTCTCTCTCTCTCTCTCTCTCTCTCTCCAACGGGTAAAGAGATCGACAGAAAGACAGGCAAAAGAAGGATGATCAGGTAAAATAAGTAAGGTAGCATTACCATTATTACCACATATAAGCTTGAAGAATGTTTTCCCTTATGACTTTAAGGCAAACTTTGAAAAAGAAGGAGTTGAATAATGCCGAAATATGAATAATGATAATGTTATGCACAGTCCATGGTTACAATGTTACCTATAAATCTATAAATCTCATAAGATATAACGGCGCTCTTACAACTAACAACGGCAGGAATTCCGAAAACGGTAGTAATGACATAAAAAATACTAAGTAAAGATAAACAAATTAATGCCGAAATATGAATTATGATATTAACGCTTATCTGCACGTTCCATGGTTTTTATAATTATTGCCTTTGAAATTCTTCCATAAAGATTAATAACGGGTGCTTCTTTACCACGAAACAACAACAAGAAATTGCAAAAAAAAAAAGGAAAAAAAAAAAAAACAAAAAGTTAGTAATTGGTGTAATAAAAATACATAAAAAATAACATTAAAATAGTAGTAAAAGAGAAGAAAACAGTCAATGGCATCACGGTAACTTCTTATGAACAATATTAATTGTATATAACAACAGTTGTATAATTGTTAGTGCCTTTGTTGACGGTTGTAGTCTCTGCGCTTAATTTATTCCATCGACTAAATAAATAACAATATCTCTGTTCATTAAGTAAAGGAATCAATTATTCAACGTTTCCTTCACGAAAAGAAATAAAGATAGTGGGGAAATAAATCACGTTAAACAGGAGCCTTTGTAAGTAATTATTAAATAAATGAATGAATGTAGGAATGAATGAATTTGCAGTAACGTCTTACGAGCAACTGAAGCAACAATGACACTGTAACTATCAATGGCGGCAGTTAAGTCTATCTTAGTTTAACCAGACCACTGAGCTGTGAACGGCTCTCCTATGGCTGGGCCGAAGGCTTAAAGAAATTTCTTTTTCAAATACGATGGCTAGGAACCTTCTATTGGAGTTACATAGCAAAACGGGACTTACAGCTTATTGTGGGATCCGAATCACGTTATTTCGAGGAATTAGTTTTTAATTATCAGAAACAAATTCCTCTGATTCCACTCTGGCTGAGCAGGGAAGCGGACTTCGGACTCCCAAATCGGTAGGCGAGCACATTAACCACTTGTCCAACGCGGAACTTAACGGGGGCTATAGTAGTGGTATAGTAGTAGTTATAGTAGCAGTAGTTGTGGCAGTTATTGTGCTGACATGAGAAGAGAATTTTTATCACATCACCGTGATTCATATAGTACATGAATTAAGCTATGAATGTCTTAATATCCAATTCGCTCTACCTCGGAATTAATATATTTTCATATATGTTAACCGAAAGGGAATTTTTAGTTGACAATAATTTCGTCCTCTCGTGGGTTCGAACCAGCGCCCAGCGGACTGAGGAGAAATCAGGACTTCAGTGAGTACCGACTCGGCCAACTTAAAAATTCCCCTTTGGTTAACATAAATGGAAATATATTAATTCCGAGTTAGAGCGAACTGGATATTAAAGGACATTTGTAGCTTAATGCATGAGAAGAGAAATGTGAAATCATTTCAAAGAAAATAAATAAAACACAACGAAGAAGAGTTTTTAAAGAGACAACCATAGCATTGGGGAGCCGTTTCAAAGGCATATCCCACCCACTACTACTACTACTATTCCCGTTTTATGAATGGTAAAACGTTGGGGGACCCTTTTACCTTTTTATTAGTCAGGTAACCCCTTCCAATTCCTAACTCCCCCCTTCCCCACCCTTGCCCCACCGGCTAAACAATCCCCCGACCAACCTACCACAAGTGAAACTGTGAAACCGTTGGAACAAAAGCCTTCCTTTTCGTTTACCTGCGGGAAACTCTGGCCAGCGAATCGAATTCATGAGAATTTTGATTTTTTTTTTTTTTTTTTTTTGTCTTTTGTAATAGAATGCCTACTGAAGTTTGTGTTATATGGTAACTGCTGCATTTAAGTATGTCTTAAGTTCCAACTTCCTTAGGGAAAAATCAGTTTCATCGAAGAATCCTGTTTACTAGAAACTAATTCAATGACATGTTTAGGTATCTCTCTCTCTCTCTCTCTCTCTCTCTCTCTCTCTCTCTCTCTCAAAAAAAAAAAAAAAGGCTATGGAAGAATTAAAAAGCCTGGCAAAGGAAAAATCATAGTTTCCTGGAAGAACTCTGTTTATAAGAAACTAATTCACTGACATATTTAGGTCTCTCTCTCTCTCTCTCTCAAAAAAAAAAAAAAAAAAAAAAAAAAAAGGGGCAATGCAAGAATTACAAAGCCTGGCAATAGGGGCTTCGTTGCCTTAAAAAGTTCTCAGACGTTTTCAAAAGGTAAAAATTCCACAGCTCAGCAATTAGGCCTATATCTTTTACTGACTCTTTATAAAGTTGACATTAAAATAATAAATAATTTCAGCAGACATATTCCAGGATGACTAAATGCAACACTAAACATTGAAATCTCTTGTGAAAAGACACCGCTGCTTAGTGCAATGAGGTCTCCCAGATCAGAATCAAGGGTAAGGTGAACCAAAAATTAAAAAAAAAAAAAATCGAAAAAGTCTCGTTATGTAGATCACTGTAACGCGAAACTGGGTTCGTGTAGCCCTAATAATGCCGCCGTCAGCGTTCGGGAAGCCAAACATGATGCAGAAAACAGCTGCTGAAGTAACGTTATAACATGATCTATTTCATCCATCACGAGAGAGAGAAAGAGTTCTAAAAGGACACCTGTAGTATGGTTACTCTGAACTGCCTCACGATTTACTGCCACTAAATGCATACGAATCAAGATAGAATAACGTAAAACATTAAGAAGTAGCAGATAGTCTGCCATTATGCCTTGCTGACAAGGAATCACCTTGCCAAGTTTCATGTCACGAGTCACAGAAGCTGTTCGGATCTTAAAATCAGTATCGCCATAATCATCCATGAGCTTAAATGATTAACTTACGACGATTATTTAAATGAAAACACGATGGTTTCTGAAGATAAAATCCTCTGTATAGCAACTTTGTCGGAATAGAAATGTGATGAAGGATTAGTTTCATATAACATAAAGAGGCTTCTCACAGCGTCCTAGATTTGATCAAAACATAGGTGCAATCAAAACCACAATCATTCATGAGGTTAAATAATTAACCTTAAAATCCTACGCTTTGAAGGAAAAGACATCGGTTGAAGGATTGGTTTTATGTATCATAAAGGCAAGGCCAATAGAGTATAGGCCTTGCATAAAGGCTTCCCACAACGTCCTTAGAATTTATCAAAATCTAAATTAAACTTTTTTGGTGTTTGTTAGATATTAAGATAAATTGTCAACAGTTGGGCTAAACGAACAAGGAATAGGGAAAGGGAATAAAAGTAGTGTAGGAAGAAAACAGGATGAAGACGCGGGAAGTAATTAAGAGGAGGAAATTGGATACATGGCGAGGAAGAGGAGAGGAAATTGATGGAAAACCAGGAAAATAGAAAGAGAGAGAGAGAGAGAGAGAGAGAGAGAGAGAGAGAGAGAATGGAAAATATGATGCTTTGGTTATGGAATTACAAAAATTATTCTGAGTAATTTAGATGAATACAAGTTAAAATATCTGCTTGTAATTAGCTAGTATTCCATTTGATAAGAGAGAGAGAGAGAGAGAGAGAGAGAGAGAGAGAGAGAGAGAGAGAGAGAGAGAGGAAAATATGATGAATTGGTTACGCTAATATGATGCATTGATTACGCTAGTTATAATAATGATTTTAATACGGATGAAAATATGCCACAATGTCTGCTTGTTTTTGGCTATAGCATTCCGTTTGATATTCTAGATGCTGTCAGCGCATTAATCCCTTCCCCACCAATCAGCGACACCCCCACCCCCCTCCCGACAACTCCACCACGGTCAGACGGGTAACGTGACCGCGTCCGGATCCTCTTGATGCGGGCTCGAATCGTGCTACGGACATCACAATTTTTTTATACATATTCTTTCATTCAATTCTTACGGGCGGCTCTATGAGCAAGAGCCCGTTCTGGCATAAGGTCAGCTTAATCTAAAACAACATTCCATCCTGGTCTTAGGCTTTGTAGCGACAAGCGTATCTTAAAAAGTGTGAAGAAATCGGGGAGTTTCTAAAGAGGTTCTTGTGGTTATGACAACTACACCCTTGCTATGTTCTACAGGCATTAGGTTTATTTAATAAAAAAAAATATATTTGAAAAATCAAACTTATATTTTAATAATGAGACCAGCAGAATCAAGGAGACTTTCTTCGACGTTTACCAAATTGAACGCAGCTGCATTAACCATAAAAAAAAAACACACAAATGAAAATAAAAATAAGAGGAACTGAATAAACTTTACAAAAATATAAAACAAATCAAAAAAGATACATCGAAAATAATATTTCAGGAGTTGATAGCGAATTCTACACAGATGCTAATTCGCGTAGGCGAGTTCTTTTTACAGTTCATTCAACTGAAATATCGAATGTTAAAGGCAAAGGACCTGCCGATTACCGTCAGAATACGCACAATATATATACATATATATATATATATATATATATATATATATATACTATATTATATATATATATATATATATATATATATATATATATATATATATATATATATATGATATATGTATATATGTATATATATCTATATATATATATATATATATATATATATATATATATATATATATATATATAGATATATATATATATATATATAGTATATATATATATAGATAGATAGATAGATAGATATATATATATATATATATATATATATATATATATATATATATATATATATATAGATAGATAGATAGATAGATACATATATATATATATATATATAATATATATATATATATATATATATATATATATATATATATATACACATATGCACACAGAGAGAGTGAGGAGAGCGTGCATAATAAATTCAATCCACCACTGGCTACTGACAGGGAAGGCTGTCCCTCAGAAGGACAATTAATCTCATTAATTATCTCGAAGATGGCTTCAGTGATAGCGACGAAGGAAATTAATACTCTCTGATATTACACTCCCACCCCTTCCCCCCCTTACAACACCCACGCCAAGGCCGAATGGAATGGCGAGGGTGGGGGGAGGAGGAGGGGGAGGGTTTCCCCACTACGGTGACGAAGAAGCAAGGGACGAAGGGCAGAAAGCGAGGGGGAGAAAGAAAAAAAGGAATAGAAAGAAAGAAATTCCAGGGACTGAACCTATGGGGGTGTAAGATTAATGACTGATAAGAAAGGCGGCGTTCATTGTTAAACCTGCTTCTCGGAGCCGGGGTTGGGGGGGGAGGCGGCGTTTTTAGCGCCGACTCCATGGCGTTTCCATGACCAAATAGTAACTCTAGATCTTGATGGGGGTGGAAGCGATTTGTATTATTAGCAGGTCTCTCTCTCTCTCTCTCTTTCTAAAGTTTCTTTAGCCTTATATTCTCCTTTTACCTCACATTTTCTCAGACGTATAATCTCACGACTGGAACGCGAAAATATCTCTCTCTCTCTCTCTCTCTCTCTCTCTCTCTCTCTGTGTGTGTGTGTGTGTGTGTGTGTATAAACCTTTTTATTTTACCATTAATTCTAAAATGTTCAAAATATATTCCTTCTACCTCACATTTTCTCTTGACTCTAGTCAAGCGAAAACTCTCTCTCTCTCTCTCTCTCTCTCTCTCTCTCTCTCTCTGTGCGTGTGTGTGTGTGTATAAAAGACATTATTTTCACTTACCAAATTACTATTCTCAATTAATCTATTATTTTCACTTAAATTATTATTTCCACTTACCAAATTATTTTCCGACTTCTTTACATTATCTTATCTATAAATGATCACGTCCAGTCACGTGACAAGAAAGAAATGCTCTTGTCACAAGAAAAATAGTTATGAGAACCAACCATATATTCGGTGGCGATCTTTGGGGCCGTTATGACTCCAGTATTTAAATTTTTGCAAACAATTCAAAATTGAAATATAATGAATACTTTCAGCCTTTCTTCGGATAAAGAAAAATGTTGGATTGTTGACAATGCTCGTTCGGAATCTGGATGTATATGGAAACTACGTTATTCTGAAATTTCTGTCATTTAGAAGTTTAGCAAAGAGCGTTTTGATAGTGTGATATTCAGCAGAGGAGAATTTTAAATACTATTAACTACAGATATAATTTGAATCTTATTGATAAAAAGGCCCATACGCTGAGTCCATTCTCATGAAATGCGACTTACAAAAACTAATTTTATAATTTATTTCATATACTGCATCTTACCGAATACAAGAGGAATATTAATTCTAATCACGATATAAGAAATGTCTTTAAAACCCTAAAGCAGTCGACAACACGTCGCCTATAAATGCAAAATGAAACTCAATTGCACTACAAAATCAATCAAACATTAGATCATCATTGAGTACGATATACAACTGACGTCTGCTGGTCTTAAAAACGCCGAAGTTAGAGAGATGTATTATACACACTGTTTGATTAGAAGGAAAGTGCAATAATCATTTTCATTTCTCATACGAAGAATAGCTAAATTCAACATACGACTGACAAACCACCTTCAAACTTTTATGATTAGAAAGAAAATGCAATAATTATTTTCATTTCTTATACAGACAACTAAATTCATCAGAGACCAATGAACCACCATCGAGCTTCTATGATTAGCAAGAAAATGCAATAATTGTTTTCATTTCTTATACAAACGGTAAATTCATCAAAGACCAATGAACCATCTTCGAGCTTCTATGATTAGAAAGAAAATGCAATAAGTATTTCAATTTCTTATACAGACAACTAAATTCATCAGAGACCTATGAACCACTTTCGAACTTTTATGATTAGAGAGAAAAGGCAAAAATTATTTTCATTTCTTATACACACAACTAAATTCATCAGAGACCAATGAACCAACTTCGAGCTTCTATGATTAGCAAGAAAATGCAAAAAATGTTTTCATTCCTTATACAGGCAACAACTAAATTCATCAGAGACCAATGAACCCCGCTCAAATTGCTACCAAATCTCCCCATACAAATATATATAAACCCCAACTTCAGCATCCCTTAAACGGCGCCCAGTTGAAAACTGCATCTCTTTGAAAGACTTTGGCAAAACAATGAATGCGTTCAGTGCAGTTAAAGAGAAGATCAAGAGGGGGAAAATAGCTGAAAGGACAATCCACACCGGAGACAAAACGAAACTTTCCATTTCTATTGAAGGGTAATGGAACGATTTTTTCTTGGCGATTTCAGGATTTCGTTCGCCTTCTCAATCTGCAACTTAAGATGCGTTGAATTGTTTCAATATCCCAGTTACAATGCGATTAGTTTTTCAGTATTTCGAAGATTAACAATCATGATTATCCATTTTCATGAAATTAAGAAATTAATACTATCATAATCATTATTTATATATATATATATATATATATATATATATATATATATATATATATATATATATATTATATATATATATATACAAACATACATACATAGATAAAAGGCCAGAAAGTAACTGAGTAATCGAAGCTTAAAGGATATCTTAAGCTAATGACTAAAGAATTCTAACAAAACGGAAGTGGCTTTAAAGTGAAGTAAATAAAAAAAAGAATGGATCAAAACTAAGTAAAATTTGAAACTACAAAAAAAAATCTAACTTTAAAATAAATGCTGCTAAAAAACATACGAGTCGAAATAAAAGGATCCCAACATGAAAAATAAATAATATATTAGATATAAATAATAGTAAAAAATAAAGGCCTATCATAGTCGGAAGCTCTAGCAAACAGTCAAAGACTTCCCACGGAAACTATCACCATCAACACAACAACAACAACAGTAACAACAACTCCAAACAACAACCAGGCCCCTCTAAACAACCCGTGATGTTGTGGGCGTGATTCGCCGTCATCCAGACATGTTATCATCGTTCCCTCTTCTGCCAGCACACTAATCTCTGCTCTTTCGTCTCCTTCCTAGGTGCAATTTCCCACTTTTATCTCTGACCATAACACTTTATCTACCCCCTCTCCCCCCTTTTGTGTTGAGATATTACGTTATCAGCAGCGATGGATCTTATCATCATTTATCTACGATGGTATCTCGTAGGCCTGCCATCGGTCAGGTGTCCTGGATCCTTGCCTAGTTACAGACATTAGAATAGAGTTTACAGGAACGATATATGTATTATATATATATATATATATATATATATAATATATATATATGTGTGTGTGTGTGTGTGTGTGTGTGTGTGTGTGTGTATGTGTGTGTGTGTGTATACTTGGAACAAGTATTTTCCGTATTTTGTTTATTCTACATTTTCAAGTTCATACTGAGTAAAATTATGTAGTTTTACAGAGCTATATATATATATATATATATATATATATTATATATATTATATATCTATATATATATATAATGAAATCCACGTAAGAAGGCGAGTGAAAACCGGGACTTGGAACAAGTACTTTCGTAGTTTATTCTACGTTTTCAAGTTCACAATGAGTAAATATGTAGTTTTACAGAGCTTTATATACACACACGTTTCCTAGGCCACTGGTCGTCAGATCATAGGTAGGGTGTGGTCCTAACAGCTTCATGCCACAATACTACTAAAACCTGAAGGGGCAGCAGCTTTCGGAGGCCCTTCCAAGAGGAAAAGTCGTGCTTGTGGTTTACTTAAACGTTGAAAAAAAGTCTATGACAGAATCGATAAGGAGGCAATGTGGAAGGTGCCTAGACCTTGGTGTAGAGGGTGTATGGTAGAGAAGATAAGTAACTGATGATGGAGGCTAAGCATGTGTGAGATGTGTGAGAAGATGTAAATTGGAAAGTGACTGGTTAATTGCAAAAGTGGATCTGAAATAATGCTGCATTATGGCTTCATGGGTGAATAATATTAAGCTTTAAGGATGGCATGATACGTCGAGCTGAGAAAGGAAATTATGGTAGAGATAAGTAACTTCTGATGGAGGCTAAGCATGTGTGAGGAAATGTAGATTGGAAAGTGGCAGGTTTGTTGCAAAAGTGGATCTGAAGTACCTAATGGTGCGTTATGGCTTCATGGCTGAATAGTATCATTATGGATGACATGATACGCGGAGCAGAGAAAGGAAATTATACATAGGTTCAAGGTTATAGAGTAGGAAAATTAGCAATAAATAACATGTAGAATGCTTGATGTCACAGATGAAAGACTACAGATTCCGGAAGAAAAAAAAAAAACTGCATAAACGAGCGAAAGAGTTAGAATTTTTTTGCAGGCTGAAGCACATGAACCGAGCTGACAATGCATCTATTTCAGCGCTACCCATGATAATATTGCCTTTGAATACGTGAAACTCCGACCACGTTTAGTTGCTTCCGATCTTAATTATGTCTTTCAGCCTTTTGGAAATCTCAACACAAAACACGCAGAGATTAAAACTTCAGCACAAGCGCGCAAGTTGCGTAGAAACCAACCGATAACACACAAGGCGTTAAGGTCAACAGACCTCTCATATGAACACAACTTCGACTTACCACAACAAAACCAGAGATAGGAAAGCAAACAGCACAGAGGAGAGCGTTCAGTTGATCTCGCGGCAAATGAAATGAAAACGCTCTTGAACAATAGCTGACTTTAGTCATACATCATGAAATTAAACTTCTCTCTCTCTCTCTCTCTCTCTCTCTCTCTCTCTCTCTCTTTTGTACGTCCACCATTCGCCACAAAATAACGGCTATGCTGCCAAAACATCTAATATGAAGTGAAAAACTGGCACTTTGTTTCTGCACGTCTTTCTTTCTCGGTGTCTGTCTGTTCAACCAATTCACCTGTCTATCCCCCCCCCCCCCCCCACAGAAAAGGTGCTTTAACGTTAAAGTGCTTTGACAGCATAGGCAATGCAGCAAACTCTCACACAAACATACAAACACACGCATACACATGCACAC
>NC_087210.1:75816616-75834116 GCF_015104395.2 Macrobrachium nipponense | reverse complement strand
CGTCTATGGTGTTCTCAAGGGCCACATATCAACCTTATGTCAACCTTGGGTGTTGTGAAAAACCAAGAATTAGTATCTCTTCAAGTTATCTGTCAGCATATTATGTAAATCTTGCCTTCAGCAGTCAGTCATGTAAACAAGACAGTCAGGTTCAAATCTTTGAAGTTTTAAGAAACAGATTCAATTCCAAACACAATTTACGGAATTTTAGCAAATTTATATGGCTGCACATAAGTACAGGATTAACCGTTTAATCTAGCAGATTACCGCCCTTATAAAATTCTTATTGAAAAGGCTTAAGTTATTATAGTAGGATGAGAATAGAATTTTGGCCCAAGGCCAATCGCTGGGACCTATGAGGTCATTCACCGCTGGAAATGGGAAATTGATAGTCGAAAGGTTTGAAAGGTGTAACAAGAGGAAAATCTCGCAGTTACACTATGAAACAATTGTTAGGAGAGGGTGGAAAGTAAGCTGGAAAAGAGAATATGAACGGAGGTACAGAAAAAGGAACGATAGGGGTTCCAGCTTGGGGACGAAGGGGCGCTGGAAAGAACCTTAAGTAATGCCTGCAGTGCGCCGCATGAGGTACACTGACGGTATTGACCCCTACGGGGATTATGGTAGGGTAAGAATACCAGTGATATTACATAATGCAAGCACCTTAGTCATCGTAATTATTATTAACACTTCCACAAAAAAAAAGAAAAAAAAAACATTGTCTGGACCATTTCGTAAGTGCTAATATTGAGACATGATAGCAATCGCAATCGCGTTACAATATGATTACAGTACCTGTATCATTACACGTAACTGACACTTATAGCAGACGTGCCTGTTCTAAGTGGTTCTCAAAACCAGTATTGTCTCAAGCTCAGTTATTCAGTTATTGCCTTTTTTTTCCAAAGCATTACACACACACACACACACACACACACACACACACACACACTATATATATATATATATATATATATATATATATATATATATATATATATACTCTTCACAAAAACCAAGAAACTTTCACCTTCCATGGCGGGATTCGACGTACTTCTTAGCAAAGTGCGTCAGTTATGCTACTGGAAATGTAGATTTGACATCCAGACTCGAGTGATTCTTGAATTCAAATCTTACGTAACCTGGATTGCCTAAATAAATGACTTTGGAACAGTTTCATCAACATCTTCATCAAAAAGTATCAAAGAACTAAGTAATCGAGGAGACGAAGAAACGAGCAGAAACCAAGTTCAACGCTCACAACATCCGAGTTGACGGATGAAGAAAGAACAATCAGAGATTCACACAAAAGAAGGGAACTGAGGTGGTTTATATAGAGGAGATATAAATATCTGGATCAACGGTTGAAGCAAGAATAGGGGATGGGAGTAAACTGGAGGAGGTCACTGATAAGGAAGAAGGAAAGAGCAGGTGAAAGACCAACGCCGAGGAGAGCCACCTGAGACGGAGAAAAAAGCAGGTGTTGTGCTGTCAACAACATCAGATATGAAGAGGCTTAACAAAAGCTAAAAATAGTGCAAAGAAACGAAGGGCAAAGCCACAAGCAAGGACCTTGGTTGGTAGGGCTTTATGCCAGCTTACGTCACACGCCTTAGAGACATCAAAAGGATAGCAGAAGATTTTCCATTGAAGTCAAAAGGGAGGATATGGAGGAACACAAGCATATCTTGTGCCGTTACAAACGATATATGTGTGACTTAAAGAATGTGTTATAGATTTAATGTGCTTGAAAAATTAACAGTTGAGTAAGTTTTAGCTACCAAAGCAGTACCAGAGGTTGAAGTAATAATACAGAAGTTAGACAAATGAGAGCAGTCACTTATCTTGGAATGGGATAATCCAGCGCATATTTCCATGAGGAAGAATAAATGCTGAATTTATCCGCAAGGTAGGAAATATATAAACATCAAAGGCCAGAGGGAAGATGGTCTACAGACTCCCTCTAATAGTGGTGCAATAATACTGTACAAGATAAGAGGTATTCCAAGCTTCTAAGATGCAAACGCCCTAAAAACGATGCTTAACAAAAGTCTTTTAAATTTTCAAAGAATTCAAAATAAACTTGGCTGTAGGTCATTTCAAAATGTTTGTTAACTAACTCAAAGGATATTCCATGTTAAAATGAATGGGCAATCGATATGTTGTTATTATGATGACTCATTGTAAAATTTTAGTCACAAATAGGTTAAAAAATCATGGAGAAAGAGAGAGAGAGAGAGAGAGAGAGAGAGAGAGACTGTTATTACTAATGTATAATAAACAACACACTCGTCTGTAATAGTCAATCTTTCAAGAAATTCATTGTTCTTTTTTAACCAACGCTATCTTGGAACAGATATCAACGAAAGACTGCAATTGTTGCAATATGACAAAATTAAATTTGTAACAGAAAACAGACAGACGACGAAGAATGGCAGAAAAAAAAGAAGTATAAAATCGAAGGTAAGCTATGGCATACAAGACTTCCACTTAGATAAAAATAAATAACGCTTAGACGGAATTAAAGAACACAAAGGAAAGCAAATAAATAAAAAAGAATGAATAATATCAAATTGTAAAACTAGGAAAAGAATGATGTTCAACCCCAGAGGAACAAAATTAAACTTATGTGAAACTAAAACAATGAAGGAGGTAAGGAATGCGGATCTGGCCCTGGGGAACGCCACACCGGGCTATCTATACTGCCGTCCGCCTTGGATGAAATAAAAAGGGACTATTCTTCCTCTCACAGCGTTTCCTTTACTTCCTCTCTCTCTCTCTCTCTCTCTCTCTCTCTCTCTCTCGATCTGTCTGACGGGAGGATTTCCACAGGCATGCTGTTCATGCATGATATGAATTATGCTCTGTCCATTAGAACATGAAATTAATTTAAGAAAACTTAAAATTTCCACCTGAACACTAATGACATCTTATGCATCGTTTTTCAGTTGACTGCACAATCCAAAAGTGTTCTGTTCTAGAGAGGTGAAATAGCCGGGTTACCTTCAAGGGGAACAGTGCCTTGATATGTGGATGCACTTTAGCGTATTTTCTTATTGACAGAAATTTTCAGTAAGTTGCTGGAAAATGGCCACTTTCCGTTAGAAACATCAAATTGTAAAATAATACTTAACGACTGAGCACTGGCATTCCGTGAATTAAACAATGCATTACTGAATGTACTCTTCGGCAAAACAAGGCAAAAAAGCTCATTACACACTGATTTCATTATCGAATACTCAGGATGAAATAAAACTTCTAAGCAAGAAAGACCGGCAACTTAGTTACGTTCAGCTTACCAGGTAACAATATGTACACACACACACATATATATATATATATATAATATATATATATGTATATATATATATATATATATATATATATATATATATGGACAGAGAGAGAGAGAGAGAGAGAGAGAGAGAGAGAGAGAGAGAGAGAGAAAACTGGGGACGTAAACTTCTTTTATTTTACCACTTAAGACGAAGTGCTTTTCAGTAATGTCATACCAAAATATATCACTTTAATTTACACAGCACAAACTTGAAATGAAGCGAAATCAGCTGCCTTCCAGCACTGAGGGTAACAGTGAAAACCTTCGTCTATAACCTTACTCGAAGTCTTTTTTTTTTTTTTTTTTCCTCGTAAGAAAACGATTTTGAAATTGTAACCATTCGACAGAGGTAAGCTTTTTGGCAAAGAAGGCTCAGGGGTTTTGGTTCCTAGCCACAACCACAGCCCAAATGGTGAAATGGGAGGAGGAGGAGGAGGAAGAGGAGGAGAGAGGAGAAGGAGAAGGAGGAGGAGGAGGAGGAAGTGTCGTGAGATAACCAAGGTATGACAAGAGATGGCGATCAGTTTGCTCACAGACAATTCTCTCTCTCTTTCTCTCTTTCCTTTTTTCTCTCTGCCTGTCTGTTTCTCCTCTTCTTTAACCACATAATTCTTCTGTGATTTTAATGGCACTTCTTTCAAACAATGAACGATTTTATCCCAGAATCATCCACTACTGCCCATGGCAAATATACAAGTCTGATTTATTCAGTTTTAAGGTTTATTTGTCTACATAGATTAATTATTTGGTATGCTCATTCATAAAACAGAGATTAAGTTCTTCAACATACAACAGTACATTTAGTATAACCTTGAATCATTCTATAATAAAAAAAATGGTAAACCAGCCATTTTCAACTCTTTTGCATGCTTATTGGCATTCTTTCAGTATCCTTTTATATCGTGACAATACGAAGCATTCTAAGCTGGAGGCTATAAATCTATAAATAAAGTTATTGCCTTTCTTACGAAGCAAAAATAGATTAAATATTGTAGACTCTCCCTCTCTTGCACTTTCTCTTTCTCTCTTTATCTGTTTATTTATCTATCTGCAGGTTCATCTACCACTAACTTAAAAAGAAGTCATTGTTTGCATCACCAAATGGTCGACCTTGACATTTAACAGCACATAAACGATAGCGCTCCGGTTGAAACGAATCAGAACAGTATAAAAAAGGCGATAAACCTTATTCCGATCCACGCAGCTTATTCGTATTATATTTCCTCCAAAGCGAACGTGAATTTGCCGTGTAGTACATGCGCCGAACACGTCCAAATTCGAGAGGAATGGCGCATGGTATGAAATAGAATCCGTCTGGGGCATGACACCAATCGAAGATTTTCGTTTAGCGTCAGCCACCGATGAAACCAGCGCTATTGGAAGCCAGCAAAGAATCAAATGACTAGGGCTACTAGGGTAACGTCATTCAGCAAAACACAGGGAAAGGTTAAAAGGGACCTGCGCCACAAAGGCCTCTTCTCCGAGGCAGAAGAAGAAGAAGGCGAAGAAGACACAGAGGGCCAAAGCCAGAGCCCTGTGGGGGACTGTGACTACAGTGCTGTGGGGGACTGTGACTGTACAGTGCTGTGTATGCTGCTTGAGACGCCTTTGGGCGCTGTGGCCACTTGAGATGATCCATCCACATTTCGAGCGGGGAGCTGCTTGTGTTTGGTTATTACGGTACCAATGCTTCTGGCAAATCTGATTTTTAATTTCCTTTTATCTTATTGAATCTTGAAGGTTAAAGTTGTTGTTTTTGATTAAGCTGACCTTGTGTCAACACGGGCCGTAAAAGAGTTAAAGAATAAATGTCTGGTGATATTCAACTGAATACTTCCCTTTGGTTACACACAGAATACATTATTATGTCCATTAAAATCTCAAATTCAGGTTGGTTGGTTAGTTTACATAAAGATTGGTTTGTGCCTCGCCCCAAAGCGTGTGGCAAAATGCTGAAAGGGAAAGGAGGCGAATGTGGACTCTGGACTCTCACAAACTAACAGAGATGCTTGTTGTTCGAAATGGGCATTGCTAATAACACTGAATTAAGGTTATGACCAAAAAATACACCAACAAATAAAATTAAAGAAATTAAAGAAAAGCTAATTGATCGAAATGGTTATATGTATATGTAAATATATATATATATATCTATATATATATATATATATATAATATGTATATATATATATATATATATATATATATATATATGTATACATACATATTTACATAAATGTATGTATATATTTAAATACACACACACACACACACTATATTATAATATAATATATATATAGTATATAATATATATTATGATATATATATATATATATTATATAGTAGGTTAAATAAAAAGGCTTGAAAACAAAAATGCGCGTTTTTGACACATTCCTGCAACACAATATTTGAAGCGTTATTCTAGATTCTCGACTTTCAGTTTACAGTAATTTCCCTAGAGGTTAACTAAACAGAAAGTAGAGGAAATTCATGCTTTTATACCCCGGTCCCCCTCCTCCTCGCGGCCTTATGCGTCTCTCTCTCTCTCTCTCTCTCTCTCTCTCTCTCTCTCTTCTCTCTCTATATATATATTAGTATATATATATATATATATATATATATATATTGGAATTTTTTTTTTATTCTATTGTTAACGGAAGACGAATCCAATTTCACATATATTCCCACTTCCTCTTCCATTATGCCTTATTCACTTATATTTCCCATCTATCACCTTTTATTCTTAGTTCTCCTTTCTCAAACCGCCATATTTCGTAATGCTTCTTCTTCTTCTTCTATAATACAAAGCCAGGAGAGAAGCAGCAGCAGCACCAGCCAACCTTCCTTCTTCCCTCAGAATCTATTCTTTCTCTTTTCTTCCTCCGTCGTTAGTGTGTTCCTCCTCTCCTCCCCCCTACCCCTCTCTCTCTCTCTCTCTCCTCTACTAGCCCTCCTCCCCTCCCTTCTTCCTCCTTCCACCCCTACTCTCTACCACCCGCCTCTTACCCTCCCCCCTCCCCCCCCTCCCCGCCCCCGTCCCTCAAGCCAGGTCTTGTCAAGGCCCGTTTTTTCAGTCGCGAGTATCTTTACTGCCATCTTTTATCATCTTCACCTCTTTGCCGGACATCTCTCTCTCTCTCTCTCTCTCTCTCTCTCTCTCTCTCTCTCTCTTCGTCTGCGCCTCCTTCGTCGTCGTCGTCGTCGTCGTCGTCGGCTTTCCCTGTAAATTTTATCTTTTGTATCACCTTATACATTTTTTCCTCAGCAACTTTTTTTTGTTTTTTTCGTTTTTTTTATCAAAGGGTAAAAAAAAAGTGTAAGCTTGATAAATTTCATTTCATTCAATTTCAATTTTTTATTCTTTTTTTTTGCATTTCACTTTCTTTATGTCAAATCATTCTTTTTGGTATTTCATTTCTTTTTTTATTTTTCGTGAATATTCTGTTTTTTTGGGGGTATACTATTTTCCTTATTTTTGTAACCGATTTCATTCTGAACATTACGAAACTCAAAAGGTTTTATTAAATGATTTATCTTTAAATGTAAATTCAATCTATTCTGATTTCACCAATTCCACATCGTTCCACGTCTACACCGTCCCATACACTGAGTCATTCGATATTCTTATTAAACATTTAAAAACATATAATTTTATTTCATTCTTTCCCTCTATTTCCACCAATTCCATTCTTTCCTTATTTTTCCCGTCAATTGTTTTTAAATCCCAAGTCCACGACAATTTAATATTTTTTTTATTTCTGTTTTTATTCTGAATTATTCTTTACGTTATCTTTCATTCATTTCAGAATTGTATATCATTTTTTATGAGTAATTGAATTATTATTGTTATTATTTTTTAGTTTTTTCAACACAGAAAAAAAGCATTATTGTCCTAATTCTATATCTGTTCATTTTTAATCTTTAATATTAAAAAGAGAGAAAGGAAAAATTCTGAAATGCTATTTACCGCCTTTATTCGTCTCTCCTCTATCTACCTTTTTCCCTTTGGCCCGTTTCAGTTTCTTGCCATCCTCCAGTTTCTCCCTCCCTCCCTCTCTCTCTCTCTCTCTCACTCTCTCTCTCTCGTCTTCCTTTTCTGCCCGTCCGACCACCTCCAGCCTCCCCAACCCCAACCCTCTACCGGCCCTAGCTCTCTCTCTTCTCTCTCTCTCTCTCTCTCTCTCCCCGGGGTCCCAGGCACCGTGAGCAAGTCATGCACTTGTTTGCTGTTTCAACCTCGCTATATTTTCGCAGCGACGCTGACAAATTTTATTTGTTTGTTGCCAAAGTCAACAGCAGAGTTGACAAATACGGTCGTGTGTTAGTGTTCCTGTGCGTGCGTGCGTGCGTGCGTACGTTCGCGTAACGTTTATACACGCGCGTATACCTAGAAGTCGCACACAAGTGTAGGGAAGGTCGGGGCGTACACGGGCGGTCCCCACATGAGCGTTCGTCCTCGCGTACACGCGCACACACATACAGACGCACACACACACGCCACGCACATGTAGGCATGGCCATCATTTCACATATTTCTCGCGGGACGTATTTAAAATCGTCGTTTCCGAATGGTTTTTCTTCCGTTATTTTGAAGAAACGCCTCGTCGGTAAACGTCCGAGGAATCCGCTTTCGAAAAAAGCGGCCGTTATGATGAAAACACCGCGGAAATGATCGAAAAGTTGGTCGGCATAATTCCGCCATTGGCTACCAGTCTAGACGAACCCTTAAGGAAACGGCGCCGAAACTTTCCCGAAAAGCTAAGCCTACTGGGACCCGCCGATCGCAGTTTAATTGTTTATTTCCATCAAGTTTTGATGATTGAAGAGAGAGAAATGAAATCGCGAGTCGAAGAATGGCAACAGAGGAAGGGACGTCTCTCTTCTGTTCGCATTTTTAGCTTTCGCTTCCTTCAGAAATGGTCTAACCGTAATTAAATATGCAAATGAAAATGACGTCACGATTTCATCGATCATTGCTAAGCGAACCACGTTTCCTTTCGCAGCCCAAACTGCCTTCGAAAATTCGGCTGGGTTGCCCTCTCAAGATCTCTCGGCAAATAAACCTTAAAAGTCCCGAAGTAACAAACACCATTTAAAAGTTAACCGATAAACCCAGACCCCATAAATCCCCTTTTCCTCCCCATACAAGACCCCCTACCTGGACTTCTCCCCGAGCGAAGAAATACGGAACGCGGACGAGACGCAGCGACACGGCAAAAACATCGTAGGAGTTGGGCTGGTCTGTGTAAGCCTGTGCAAGGGGAGGTACGGGCGGTCGGGGCTCCCAATCGCCACCCAGCAAGGCTACAGGCCTGAAAAAGTTCTCTGCCCACTATCAGACCTTCCTTACACAACACTATACAGAAATACTCTCAAGAAACGTCCTGTATACCATACACACGACGCAGAACAAAAGCAGCCTCGGTTCGCCACAGCGGTCCAGATGAAACGCCGTTTCACAAAAGTTCGAGAGAAGGAAAAGCTCATTTGAAACGGCCGTGAATAAATTCGTTTCGTTTTAAAACCGAAAAAAATAAAAATGCTGCTTCCGTAACAAAACAATATTAACCCAATTTCGCGTCTGTGTGGATGAAATGACAAGTTAAGCGTTTCGCCAAAAATAACACCGAAAAACAAGGGAATAATACGCGGAAATGAATTAAAACAATATTTGTTTACATGGCGGATTGTAGAGCGAATGCATACGCAAACGGGAATATACAACCAATAAAAATAGACCCAGCGATGCTTTATGGGAATTGCCCTTGAAATAACCTACCTACCTACACACACACACACACACACACACACAGACACACAGACACACACACACACACACACAAAACCCCTTAGAGGGAATTGCTATGGGAATTACAACGATAAGACGCCATCGCACGCATACAGGAAACACATCAATAGTAATAACATTGCCAGAATATATTTCTTGTAATTCTAGGAAACAAATCGTAGTTTCCATGAAAAAATGGTCTTAAATTTCTGTGTTGGTTAACTATATCATAATAAAGTGGCTTCTGGTCATTTTGTAGATTGCCACGTAGGCTAATATGCATAATGGTGGTGTACAAGTGTGTGCGTGTATGAGAGAGAGAGAGAGAGAGAGCGTATATGAAAAGGAAAGAGAGGAGTTAATGTGCACGTGTATGAGAGAGAAAGAGCGAGAGCGTGCGTGTATGAGAGAGAGAGGAGAGGTAGAGAGAGTGTGTGTGTGTAGAGAGAGAGAGAGAGCGTGAAGATAGGGGTTAGAGTGTGCATGTATGAGAGGGGAGGTAGAATGTGCGTGTATGAGAGAGAAGAAGGGGGGGAGGAGGGGGGGGGGGGAGGGGGCAAGGTAGTATGTGCGTGTAAGAGAGAGAGAGAGGGGGGGTGGAGAGAGAAAGCTAATCACGCAAATAGAACACACTCAAGTGCTTAATTACAGAAACTGCAATTTTTCATTTTTCAAAGATGTGACCCTTTACGAGACTTAGTCTAGTTTCCTTTCTTTTTATCAACGAAGCTTTTGATATTGTCGAAAAGGAAACAGACAAAAATTTACTTGGAAGGAAAGAAAGAGGAAGAAGTTTACTCAACAACAGCTTTGGAAAGAGAGAGAGAGAGAATTATACTAATTTTAGTATACTCACACAGTTTTAAGTTTATTTAAATATGGATAAAAAAGGACGCAGAATAAAGTTTCTTATATATATATATATATATATATATATATATATTATATATATATTATATATATAATATACATATATATATAAATATATATATATATATATATATATATATATATATACTAGATATACTAGAGTGAATTATGTCAGAAAAGAGAGCAGGGTAAAGTTTTTTCAAATACTGATAGAGAGAGAGAGAGAGAGAAAGAGAGACTGCATTACACTGAAAATATAGTAGTTATGTAACATAAATAATTACGAGAAAAAATTAAATGTTACATTCCGCATTATTTTACATCAAATACGGCTGAAACCGACGCCATACACGAATCAACAAACACAATACACACACACACACACACACACACACACACACATATATATATATATATATATATATATATATATATTATATATATCATAATGTATATGTGTTAATCTTATGGTACTCGGTAAGACTATCATGGATGAGGCTGCTGGCCCAGTGTCCTCAATACCCTGGCTGCAGCCCACACAGTCGGCTACCTATCAGGTACACAAAATTCACTGCTCAGTTGACACAGCCACAACAGAAATTTTCGAGACCAGGAACCATCGGAATCGATATTAGGTATCTCGCTGGTCAGGCGAGATCACCAACGGCAGTGCTGGTTGGACCCTACGCAGAAGGTTCATCCTCTATCCGGCAGTTAAAAGTGAGATGTGATGGTGAGTTGTGTTGTTTTTTCTTGCCACCTGATGCCACCCTGTTTGGGAATATGGGGTAAATATGAGCGCATTATGCATACACACTAGAGAAACAGATGGTAAGGTTTCCTTTAGCCCCCACTTATTCTGTAGCCTGACTTTCAACTGTACCCTGAAACAGACCCTTATTCTTGTAGCCTTGAACTTCAACTGTATTCCTGGAAACCAGATGGTAGTGTGTCCCCTTTATTCCCCTACTTATTCTGTAGCCTAACTCAACTGTACCCTTAAACATATGGTAGGGTGTCCTTTAGCCCCACTTATTCTGTAGCCTGACTTTCAACTGTACCCTTAAACAGATGGTAGGGTGTCCCTTAGACCCACTTATTGTGTAGCCTGACTCAACTATACCCTTAAACATATGGTAAGGTGTCCCTTAGCCCCACTTATTCTGTAACCTGACTATCAACTGTCCCCTTCCGACAGAACAGTTTGCAGTACAGTATCTGGTATTCCTTGGTAATGATGCAGGTTTTTTCTTTCATTTAATTCGATAAATATCTCCTACAAGATCTACAAACGCCCGCTTACCCCTTTTACTTAGACTGCCAGGAAAAAGGGCTCCAAAAATTAAGAAACAGTACATATAAACTATATTAATAGAAGATAAACGTCATAGCCACTATGATCTATATGCATAAGGCTTCACTGATTCTCATAGTGTATTCCTCTTTGTGTCCTCACCCTTCTCAACCAGCTAACTCTTCATGCTTTAAAAATATTGGACAAAACAATGTAAGCTCACATGGCATTACCTAAAACAACAAGGACAACACTGAATGGACACCACTCAAAGAAAGCGCCAAAATCAAACCTGTAAAACTACAATAAGTAGTAAAATTTCAAACTTCAAGTGTATGAAGAAAGTGATATGAAAACATAATGTATCATGTTTGAATAGAATCTCACGGCTGTAAAAGAGGAATGTGGAATATCTATGACGGGTAATAATAAATAAAAATCCACAAGTATGCATATTTTCACAAAACAAAATTATGGTTCTTTACTTACTAATGTGGAACATCTCGAAAACATGAAAAACGTAAGATTACAGAAAAACTCCACATGAAAATAAAATTTCAATAGTTATGTCAACAACAATCTTAACATCAGTATTATTTAACTATAATAATGAAAAAGGCGACGATAACAACAGTTGTAAAGTAGTAATTTGCCAGGATATTTTGACGGAAATTAAGCCTTCAGATAATCAACATCCTGAACGAGAGAGAGAGAGAGAGAGAGAGGAGAGAGAGAGAGAGAGTAGTCTCGTACTTATCAAATATATTCTCAGATTAAGTCTGCACTTTCCCTCCAGAACGACTGAGACTCGAGAACTCTGGAGACGGTTCTCCCTCTTATTTGAGCACAACAAAGGGATCAGAAGTCTCTGACGCAGCCTCCAGAACAGACGTTAATATTCAGCTCCACAGGAAAGCAGCTCTTGGACCAATCTTTTGCATTTTGTTGGTATATACATTCCTGACCTTTAATCTTTACGACTGACTGGCATGGTTTGACCGTATACGTGCATACCATAAGAATCTTGCCTTAATTGCCCGGTGCGTAATTCAGGGACACAAGGCCAGTGGGGCATTACATACCAGGACGTTGAGAGGATTCGTTAATTGAGCTGTTGTGTTATCCTATACAATCAAGTCATCGACTGGGAGGTAAGTGTTCAATGACGTGTGTCAATGTGACCTTTTGGATGAATAAAAACGAATTTTTTCAAGTTTACGGAAGTTGTTACTCTTGTGAGAACTTATGTAACTCACTTTATTATAATCTAAAGGTTAAGGAATCATGAGAAACAGGTTTCATAAATGGGTTCATCTCTGTAATTACTCATTGTTTAGCAAATATGGTTGTGGTGAAAGTATGGAAGCAACGGCACTCCTCTTTTATCCGTGTGGGAGAAAAGATATGGGGCTCGCAACTTCATCCCAAAATAAAATGTCATTTTTGAAATGGAAAGGTAAATCATTATGAAAAGACTCGAGCTAAAGGGAACTTCCTATCTCCTTAATTATGATAATAATAATAATAATAATAATAATAATAATAATAATAATAATAGAAACAGAGCACATAGTAAGGAGAGTGATGGATACCTAGAGAGGCAGGTTGCAACCCGGAACCCCACTCTATAAAAACGCACCACATGTGGTGCACAGTAGGCATTATTAAGTTTCTTTCCAGCGTGCCTTCCGCCCCTAGCTGCAACCCATTTCGTTCCTTTTACTGTACCTCCTTCATTATACTCTTTCTTCCATCTTACCTTTCCACCCTCTCCTAACAATTAATTCATAGTTACACCTTTCAAACCTTTCACTGTCAATTTCCGTTTTACCACTGAATGACCTCATAAGTCCCAGTGCTTGGTCTTTGCCCTTGAATTATATCTTCATTTCAGTTCAAACTATGAAAACCACCCAGTCGAATGGGATGACTGTGATTTAAAAAAAAAACAGCAATAATGCAGATAAGAGGCTTAATAGGAGAAAATCAGTGTAGGGTGAATGTAGGCAATACTCCAAAGTACTTGGAAGTGAGTCTCCACAGTAGAAAAGAAATGGGAGAATAAGGAAAGGGAGGGAAAATCTACTTACCTGATGGAAAAGACACGTAGGTATGGGACCAATGGAAAAGATAAAATAAATACACATATGAATATGTACAGATATGAATGATTAAATTTATTTCATACCGAAATAGATCTGTAGAGGGTAACATTAATTTTACTCCTTTATGGTAAGTACATTACATTGCTGCCTTTGAAATAATTGCAATATTATCTGCGTAAAGTCGAATTACTATCCAACAGCCACCGGGTTTCTAGCAAGTTACATGTATACGTGGACCCACGTTCCTCTCGCAAATCTGAAGTTATCACCAGGACATTCTTCACGGAGGATATATCAAATACAAGTAAGTAATATAAACTCCAGCCCGAATCTAAAATATGAGATATTATTCTAAACAAATTGGTGCTCAAGTTCTGGACCTGCTGTGCGAGTCATTACTAATTTAACTTCATAGACTCGATTCTTAGAGTACTAAAAAGTATCCATGGTAGCATGAGCTTTGAAATGGTAAACCAAATCTATGGTTGTGCATGGGCACATATATTTTAAGAATAAGTCTCTGCAAAGAGCTTCCAGGAATCTGTTCGTTTCCACTTTTCAATCTGCAGATTGAATATTGGAATCGAACTGATTCCCGAAAGCTCTCTGTACAGATTTATGTTTAAATTTAGACTAAAAAAGGGAATCGAACAGATTCCCGACTGCTCTCCGTAGAGGTTTATTTCTAAATATAGACTGAAAAGGGGAATCGAACATATTACCGAAAGTCCTATGTGCAGATTTATTTTTCAATATCGACTGAAAAAGTGAATCGAACAGATTCCCGAAAGCTCTTCGTAGAGATTTATTTTTAAGTATAGACTGAAAAGGGGAATCGAAAGGATTCCCGAAAGCTCTCTGTACAGATTTATTTCTAAGTATACAATGAAAATGGGAATCGGACAGATTCCCGAAAGCTCTAAGTAGAGATTTACTTTTAAGTATAGACTGAAAATGGAAATAGAACAGATCACCGAAAGCTCTAAATAGAGATTTATTTATAAGAATAGACTGAAAAGGGGAATCTAACAGATTCCCAAAAGTTTCTCTGTACAGATTTATCTTTAAATATATGTGTCCATACTTAACTGTGGATTTTTTTTTTATAGCTGATAGGAAAGATGGGTGAAAGAAGAGTGAGCACAGTTAGCTAGCTAAAAATGGCAAGGAATAGTTAGAAAGTTAAGTATTAGTAAGAGTAATGTAAAGTGTGGTTTATCCACAATTTTATTTGGGTAAGGGTACAATTTTTCTAACTAATATTAACATAATACAACAATGATTTTACATTATATTATTATGGTGAATTGTACAGATTACATATTTTGAATTTTATTTCTCAATAGTATAATCATATTTAACAAAAGTTCCAATTTTCTAATCTTAACCTCAATTTTACATATTACTTTTTCACAAGACATTTCTTATAAGTATAAAACCACAGCTGTGGATTCGTTTCCACACTATGAACCTTAGTGGTACACAAGTTCTGCCGAAAGTAATATGCGAGTCATTATCCATTTAACTTCGTGGACTCTGAAATTTGTAAAAAAAAAAAAAAAAAAAAAAAAAAAAAAGGAGAAATTAAATTTTCTACAGGAGCTGTCGCACCTTTGCAACATTGTCTACGCAATGGCGCTGAAGTTGAAAAGTGAATACGACGTGAATACTAAAGGATGGATAATACATTCTTGCATTAATGAAGAGCTCGACAGGAAACGAAATATGCCGCTGGACTGCATATTTTTCATGCTGTATGAATGCAGGGATTGCAAATGATTATGAATAATTAATGATGAAGAATCCACTCCACGCCCCTCCCCCCTCCCCCCTCTCTGGAAGCCTTTTCATCATAAAGGACTTCCATCATCTCAGACAGGACTGTTATTATTACTACTGGCTGCTCGAGGAGGAAGAGCCCGTGCTGGCATAAAGCCAGCTTAATGTCAAACAAAAGATAAATGAAAAAACAGGACGTCTGTCTTTGTGATCTGTTGTGTGGGAGCTGGTATTATTATCACCTTAGTATTTTATTTTACAGTCATCGTCTGTCACTATTATATACATTATACACATATGTAATATATATTACAGGCATATATATATATATTATATATATATATATATATATATTATATATATATATATATATATAGAGAGAGAGAGAGAGAGAAGAGAGAGAGAGAGGAAGAGAGAATGAGAAAGAATGACCCTAAACACATAATGAAAAAGCTGTGATATAGATACATTTAGTATATATATATATATATATATATATTATATATATATATATATAATATATATATATATATATATATATATATATATATATATATATATATATATATATATATATATATATATGAAAAGAAAGAATTCTATAAATATGATTATTACCATCAAAATGACAGGAATCTACAATTTCATTCGTTAGTCTACCAAAGAATTTCGCCTTAATAACAGAATAAAGATTCCAATAATAACCGCTTCTGCATAAAAAGCCTTTCATAAAAAAAAAAAAAACTTTTCCGAACTAAACTCTCAGACCCTCAGGGGAAAATCTCGGCCATTTTTAAGCTGCATCAAGGAATAGAATTCCTCCCTTGGAAAGAAAAAAAAAATGAAAAAAACTGAGAAAAAGTAAAAAAAAAAAGGACCAAAAAAAAATTTATTGCTGTTCCTGATGGAAAAGTCTAGTCAGTGTTTTTAACTTCTCGTCGTTCGAACCGATCACTCCTTTATCTTTTTAATTTTTTTTCTTTTACATTCTTTATCCTCTTCTGTTTCCTTTCTTTAAAAAGAAAAATAAGCATGAGTCAAAATGCCGAGATCTTTGTACTCTCAAGGCCGCGGAAGACGTCCTTTAATATCAGAACGATTCTTGCAAAATTTCCAAAGTTATATATAAGAATTTAGTCATTAACCCACCTGCATTAAATGGCTTCAAAATGAATTTGTTTATTCCGTCAGTATTAATATAAAACGCCTTATTTATTATTTATTTATTTATTTACTTATTTATTCATTTGTGTTTTTGAATTTGTTTATTCCATCAGTATTAATATAAAACGCCTTATTTATTATTTATTTATTTACTTACTTATTTATTCATTTGTGTTTTTTTTTGTCAGTGGATAATTATCACTTTTGTACTGCACAAGAGGAAAAAATATGTAAGGAATAAGAGATCATGTAAGATATCGATACTTTGATTAGACAGAAAGTGCAGCTTGTTCAATAAAACGTTAGATATTAAAAGTGCAGAGTAGTAAAACTTTCCGACACTTTTAATACTGTAATGTAGCAAACGCCGGAATTATTCATCTTTTTTTACCAGCCAATTCTTTACCGGTTTCGCCACTGCCCAAACCACCTTAAGACATTTGGCTCTATCCTCTGTCCTATGCTAAACTTTCTTAACAAATAACGAACCCGTCTTTACATTTTAACCCTTTCAACTATCGTCACATCATATATACTAACCGATAATTCTTCTAAACAGCTTATTTTTTTTAACTCATTCGAATCAACTTCATTTCAATAAAGGAAAATCAGCTCAACAGTTCCTGCCTGCACACGTTCCAACGATTGATTCATTAAGCTCGTGTCGTTTCTACCAGGGGCTTTGCAGAGCTCTGGATACAGTCAAGATTTAACAGTGCGTCGACACTAATTAGTCTTTATTTACTAGGTATAGAGAAAACTCAAGTACTTCAAGTTCGGCGAACTTCTGAATTTTACTGTACCTTCGTTACGTCATCGATTCAGTGATTCAGCTTTTTTTTTTTTTTTTTTTTTTTTTTTTTTAAGGCTCTGTTATCTATTACATTAAACTCACAAATGCCTGCAGGTGCCAGCCACCTCTGTTTTTCTAGCGTCTCAGTAAACGTACATTCCTACTTCGTCCATGTTTCCATTTACAGATATTTTTGCTCCCTTTTGTACGTTGGCGCTTACGAGTACAGTCATCTCTTCTCTCCATATCAGTTTACAACTTCTGGGAGCATTTGCTTTTCTAAACTTCATTGCAACATATACTTTTATCTATTGTTTTACTACCTCACTTACTTGCTTCTACATTTGCTGTTGCTCTGACCTCTCGTATT
>NC_087210.1:75811616-75814116 GCF_015104395.2 Macrobrachium nipponense | reverse complement strand
TCTCTCTCTCTTAGAAAGAAAAGCAAGCATGCACCGAACGCGCTTTCGTGCGGCAGGACTGAGAGTGAAACTTAAAAAAAAAAAAAAAAAAATAAAAAAATCCCCACGCGTACGCTGGGAGTGCAATTTGATGTAATGAAAAGTCCATTAAGGCTATAATCGATAAGTTTTCAGTCTCAGACGATGAGGTACAGGGGTCATTTATCAAAGCCCGGCGAGAATTTCAGGAATCTAAGAGGACTGACCGCGAGGAAAATGTAGAAAATAAGAAAAAAAAAAGTTAGTGAATATATGACACAAATTTAAAAAAGGCCTCAGAATATTTCTTTTATTTGTTTATATACCAGTTTTCTGTTACTAATATTACTACTGCCATAATACTACTACTCTCATAATCAACGCCGAAGAAATAAGTTAACTGCTCATGGAAGCTTATTATAGATGCATCTAAAATCGTTTCTCGTGATTTTTAAAAGCACTCTCGGTAGTGTATTCTTTATCGAAAACAAAGCCTATTAGTCTTCCGTGCTATGTGAAAGACTGCTATATTAAGAAAAACAAAAAGCCATTTCTAAGTGGTGAAATGAAAGAATATGACTTACTTCATATTCTTCACTCCTTTTGCTTTAATCTTTTTCTCTGCAATATTAAACCTAATGGACGAAAAATCTCCAACAGTAACATTAAGCAAATGTTATCAAAACCTTGAAAAATATAATCCTTACCTATAAGGCGATGAGCGACAATGAGGTTAATTACTTTAGGTCCACTAATTCTTGTAACAAAAAAGACAGGAACTGTGAGCGATCGCTCAAAATGAATGAATGATAGCTCTCTTTTAAATGATGAAGAATATGCTCAAGTCCAAGGTTTTGAATGAGTAATAAGCCTATTCCACGTGCTGAGTGAATGAATAAATGAATCGACAGGTGTTCCTGAGAAAGCAGGTGTTCGAAGTGGCGAGAGTGGCATTTTTTTTTCAGGTAAATCGTAAATGTTATGAAGGAAAAAAGATCGAGCAAAGAAACTGTAAACTATCAAGTAAACAATGAACTTACAGATCCCAATTGAGGAAGATGTAAACAGTTTGAACAACAACAACAAGAGGTATTTATTTAACGTTAATAGACTACAGTCTATTTCACAGCGCTGAACTGTGCAGAAAAGAGATAAAAGTTGAAAAACTGAATAATATACATTTTTAAGTGACAGTTACCAATAGGTACATCTGAATGACTGTATGTATATGTATACATATGTTTATAAGCGTGTAAATATATATATATATATATATATTATAATATATATATAGTATATATATATATATAAAAGTCATATCACATTACCGTGATTCATATACATATATCGAGCTACAAATATCCTTTAATATCTAATTCGCTCTACCTCGGAATTAATATATTTTCATATAGTATGTTTAACCGGCAATTCTATTATCGCTGAATAAATTCCCCTTCGGTTAAACATATATGATATATATTAATTCCGAGGTAGAGCGAATTAGATAGTAAAGGACATTTTGTAGCTCGATATATATACACACACACACATATATATATATATATAGTATATATATATATATATATATATATATATACAGACATATATATATATATATATATATATATATATAATATATATATATATATATATATATATATATATATATATATATATATATATATATATATATATATACATAGGCTGACGTTTGCCCCTTGAGTTCAACTACCTAGACATCTCCCAATTTCCAAAAGACGTTTCATAGCCAAGCAAGGTCTCATCGAATTATTTATACCAGATATCTTACAACTAACCGTTTACTTGTTCATAGCGCTCATTGGAATACTGAAAGAATCCCTATTTATTGGAGCAAGAGTCCGTGCTGGCTACACTCTTAACTATACTCTTTCTTGCAAGACAAGCCAGGTAAAATCAACTGTAACTCTCTCCGGAGCTTCTAGTATATTGGGTACAGCCTGTACTTAACTAACGGCAGGTTGGGTACAACTTGTACTAAATTCAATGCCCTTTTTTTTATTCTCTTTTAGAATTTAATTTGGCTGACTGACACGATCATCAAAATACTTGAATGGAGATATAAAGTTCGATTCACCCTAGCAGTTTTCTTTAGTTTGTTTTATCTATTAGATTATTTTATTTTATCATTTTATTATTTCATTTATTATTTTGTATGATATTCTTATTCTGTTATTCTATTATTCTATTATTTCATAATGTCATGATTTCATGATTTTATAACTTCATTACTTAATCATTTCATTTGATAAAAAATACAATAATTTTGTTATTTCATTTTATAAAAATAAAACAATTTTGTTATTTCATTTTATAAAAATAAAAATCATTTTTTATTTCATTTTATAAGAATGAAAACAAAATAGGATATTATATTAAAATTTTTGTAAATTTTATGCTATATTTCTTTTTCCTTTATCGCTTTATTTATTCATTTTGCATC
>NC_087210.1:75794116-75801616 GCF_015104395.2 Macrobrachium nipponense | reverse complement strand
AGAGAGAATTTTGTAGCCAACGACAGAGAGAGAGAGAGGAGAGAGAGAGAGAGAATTTGTAGCCAACGAGAAGAAAGAAAGAGAGAGAGAGAGAATTTTGTGGGCTACGAGAAGGAAATTTAAAGAGAGGGAAAGAGAGAGAATTTTGTAGCCAACGACAGAGAGAGAGAGAGAGAGAGAGAGAATTTTGTAGCCAACGAGAAGAAAGAAAGAGAGAAAAATTTTTTTGTAGCCAATGAGAGAGAGAGAGAGAGAGAGAGAGAGAGAGAGAGAGAGATTTTGTAGCCAACGAGAAATAAAGAGAGAGAGAGAGAGAGTGGGAGAAGGATTGTGTGTGTGTGTGTGTGTGTGTGTGTGTGTGTGTGTGTGTGTAGAGAGAGAGAGAGAGCCTTACCTTACCTTACAGACCTTACATCTTGTTCGGGTTGCCCCAGGTCCCTCAGTGTGAGGCACCTCTAATGTCTACCAGAGAGTTGCTAGTACATCTTCCGGTATATTTTTGCATCTTCCAATCTTGGATGGTCTGGGATGCAGTTTTAGATATTTGTCGAGCTTATTCTTAAACACATCTACGCTCACTCCTGATATATTCCTCAGATGAGCTGGCAACGCATTGAATAGACGCTGCATTATCGATGCTGGTGCGTAGTGGATTAATGTCCTGTGTGCTTTCCTTATTTTTCCTGGTATATTTTTGGGCACTATTAATCTACCTCTGCTTGCTCTTTCTGATATTTTTAGTTCCATGATATTTTCTGCTATTCCTTCTATCTGTTTCCATGCCTGAATTATCATGTAGCGTTCTCTTCTCCTTTCCAGACTATATAATTTTAAGAATTGTAGTCTTTCCCAGTAGTCTAGGTCCTTAACTTCTTCTATTCTAGCTGTAAAGGACCTTTGTAACACTCTCTATTTGTGCAATATCCTTTTGATAGTGTGGTACCATATCATATTGCAATATTCAAGTGGACTACGAACATATGTTTTATAAAGCATAATCATGTGTTTCAGCTTTCTTGTTTTGAAGTGCCGTAACAACATTCCCATTTTTGCTTTACATTTTGCCAACAGAGTTGCTATTTGATCATTGCATAACATGTTCCTATTCATCATCACACCAAGGTCTTTAACTGCTTCCTTATTTGTGATGGTCTCATTATTAGGTCCCTTATATGCATATAGCTTTCTTTCTCTGTCTCCATAATTTATTGATTCAAATTTATCAGAGTTAAATACCATCCTATTTACCTCTGCCCAATCATATACTTTGTTAAGGTCTCTTTGTAGAGCGTTCCTATCTTCATCACAAGTAATTTCTCTACTTATTCTTGTGTCATCTGCGAAACTACTCACTACCGAATCCTTAACATTATTGTCTATGTCTTCAATCATAATAACAAACAGTATTGCAGCTAACACCGTACCTTGCGGCACACCGGATATTACCTTGGCTTCATCCGATTTCTCGTCGTTTGCAATAACTATCTGGTTTCTGTTGTGTAAAAATTCTTTTAACCATCTTCCTACTTTATTACGATATTGTGTTTTTTCTAATTTTTCTTCGCTAATATATTATGGTCTACTTTATCAAAAGCTTTTGCAAAGTCTAAATAAAACCATCTGTTTCATTTCCGCTTTTTCATATTTTTGAATATGTTTTCTCACGGTGGACTAACAGTTGGGTTGTGTACTTTTTCCGGGTACGAAACCATGTTGTCCTTTATTAAACAAATTATTTTTTATTAAATGTTTCATAATATTTTTCTTCATTACCCTTTCATACACTTTCATAATATGTGATGTTAGACTCACAGGCCTATAATTACTTGCCTCTAGTCTTGATCCACTTTTGAAAGTAGGGGTAATATATGCTAATTTGTGCTCATCATAAATCTTGCCTGTATCTACACTTTGTCTTAATAATAATTGCAAGTGGCTTTGCGATAGAATGAACTACTTTCTTTAACAAAATAGCAGGAATTCCATCAGGCCCTGCAGCAGCTCCATTTTTAATTTCATTTAATAGCCTGCACAATATCAGCTTCATTAATATCTATGTCAGCTAAATATTCACTATTTTTCATCCCTTACTTCTATATCATTATCTTCATTATCTATTCTAGGGGTGAATTTCTCTCTTATATCGTTCTGCCAGTATGTTGCAAATTTCCTTTTTTTCATTCGTTAATCTCCCTTCAATTCTCAGAGGGCCTATTTCTATTCTTCTTTTATTCATCTTCTTCGCATATGAGTATAATAGTTTGGGGTTTTTGCTTGATATTTAATGAGGTTTTTTCTTCCAAGTCCCGTTTTTCATTTTCTTTTGATTGTATAATCTTTTTTTCTGCATTTTCTATCTTACTTTTTAGTTCTTATAACTTTCCATGCATTTTTTTTCTTTTGCAAGACCTTTTTTCCACTTTCTGATTTTCTGGAACAAGATTCTTCTGTCTCTTGGTATGCATGAATGATGTTTACTTTTCTTCTTCGGTATATATTTTTTCCACTATTTTCTCCAATATTTTATATAATATCTCCGTATTTACCCTTATGTCATCACTTACGAAAATGTTATCCCAATCTTTGTTTAATTCTTCATTAATTTCTGACCATTTTATATTTTTACTGTAGAAGTTGTATTTTCCATATCCTTCCCACTTTTTCATTTCTTGCTTATCTCTATTTTCACTTGCTTTGGAATGAACTGTTAATTCTATGACATTATGGTCTGAAATACTCGCATTATAAACTATTATTTCTTTAACATAATTCATCTCGTTCACAAATACTAGGTCTAAAGTATTTTCCTTCTTGTTGGCAGGTGATTTATTTGTTGAATGTTGTATTCTAGTAGCATATCTAATAGCTTTTCAAATTGCCTCTTATCTTCTGCACTACTATTACTCTCTTTTTTATATGTATAAGTACAACCACAATCTCCTATTCGTTCTTTCCATTCTACGAAAGGAAAGTTGAAGTCACCAGATAGGAGAATAGTCCAGTCCTTGTGATTTCTACATATATCATCCAATTTTTCAATTATTAAGTCAAACTCTTTAGTATTAGGAGGTCTATATATTACTATGTTCATCAATTTTTCAGATTCAAATTCTACCGCTATTAGTTCACATTCTGAGTTACTATATTTCTCATATATTTTTCCTTGTTTTTTGTCTTTCCCATATATTGCGGTTCCCCTTGATTCCTATTTTTTTCTATCTGATCTATAAGTTTTGGAACCCTTTTATTTGATCATCATTCCCAGTCTCTTGGGAATACCAGGTTTCACTTATATTCATTATATCTATTTTCTTTTCATTTTGGGTTAGTTCTTCTAAGTACTCTATTTTTCTTTTTGAGTTACTCGTAACTAAACCCTGCGCATTCATCACTATGATGGTTTGCGTGTTTTTCTCCTTCATTTAATACTGATAGTAATAAGGATTTTCCCATGGTCTCTTTCCTGTTCTGGTATGTTGTTCTTTTTTTCATTTCCAGAAATTCTGACATTAAAAAAATCCAACTTTTTCCATAATATTGATCTTCCTTCATCATAATTATTCATTTTGTGTCTGAATCTGCAATTTTCTCCGTTTCTGCAATATCCTCTTGCATAATAAATACAGTTATTATCTCTTGAGTAGAATTTCGGAGCTGATGCTTTGAAATTCTTTGCTGACACCTCTGCATATCTCATTGGTGTTTGCTTTTCTCTTTTACCTGATATTCTTGATTTCTCTCTTTATTTGTTTCTTTCTTATTTTGGATTTTATTACTTGGTTGGTTATTTATTTGATTATGATTCATGGCTACAGGGTGCATATATTTGCATTTTTTGTCGAACTTACATCCTTTTCCTTCTTTTAGGTTTTTACATATTTTTGGATGCAGATCTCTGCAATCATCCCCATATCCATCTAGTATGCACATTTACCATATATTTCATAGTTTTGACATATCTTAGGATGTTTGTAGTAACATCTTTCTCCAAATCTGCAATTCCCTCTTTTCAAAAGGTTGCAGATTTTGTCTTTCTTGTCTATTTTTTTCCTCTTTCCCGTCATTGTATAGATCTGGGTAGAGCCTCTTCGGGATTTGCTTTTCTGTTGTCATATCGTAATTTATTTCTTCGTAGGTATGCTGCTTTATTGGCCTCATATGTAGTATCAATGAGTATCTCTGCATCCATACTTTTATCTTGTTCTTTGTTTTCCTTATTTTTTTCTGTCATTTCATTTTTGTTTACTTCTCTTCCGTTTTTCCTCTTCTTCTTTTTCTTCTTCTTCTTCCTCTTCCTCTTCTTCTTCATCCTCAACTATTTGTACATTCAATCTTGATTTAATAACATTGTCTATCCATGATAGACATGTTGAACAAAAATTCTTGTATCTTTTCTCAAATCTTGTATTACCTCAGCACACTGTGGATGGGTCGGAATGTTGCATGCAGCACATTTTCTGATTAGGTTTTGTGGATTGACTATGCTATACCAAACCTTACACAGTTTGCATGCTTTTGGCATTCTTTTCCTAATGCATCAATTAGTATATTCACAAGATTCACCTTATTCATTTTCTTTCCTTTGTCGGAATATGTTGGTTTATGTATATTTTCTTTATGAGTCTCTTGACCACTTGGATTTTATTTGGAACTTCTTCAATTATTTTCAAGATGTTTTCATTAGATTTGTTCCAGTTTGAAGGATTATATCCTTCTAATATATCTATGAATGCTTTTGTATCTTTTTGGTTAGGACTGTTGCTGATTTCATAGATGAGAAATGCCAGTTCCCTTCCTGCTACCTCATCGTATTGCGAATCTGCTAGACACAGGCGCCAAATTACGCCACCTTTTCCCGCAGTTGGAACTTACTGCCATCTTGTTTCTGATTTATAGTATTACACTTGATAAACTAACTTAGAAGACGCTTTATCCTACTATTTTCACACTAATCTTATCACCGATAGTTCACGAACACTTCTAGATATTTCTCAAATTCTAGTCGTATGTTTAAACTTGTGATATCTGTTGATTATTGTGACTTCACGCGGGTACGTCTCACCAAGCAAGATGGCTACTACGAGGAAAGAAAGAGAGAGAGAGATAAGGTTTGTACGAAGCGAGAGGGACATGTGTGTCGAGAGAGAGAGGGAGAGAGAGAGAGAGAGAGGAGGGGGAGACTAGGAAATTACAGGGATTAAATGCAATGAGAATATGAGAGAGAAAGAGAAAATGAAAGAGATAGGATACTTGTTGGTACTGAGGTAGACATAGAGGTGAGGAGGACAAAGAGAACCTGAAACAAAATGAGAGAGAGAGAGAGAAGAGAGAGAGAGGAGAGAGAGAGAAGAGAGAGAGAGAGAGAGAGAGATTGGACAAAGCATCTAAAGACTTTGGCATAATGCAAAAGCAGAGTTGATATGCAAATGAGAACGGCCGTGGAAAGCAGATATGGAATGACTTTATTTAGAAAAAAATAAATAAATAAAGGAAAAATATTTACCTTTTATAAAAAGAAAACGAACATTATTGAAATAAAGAATGAAAAGAATCTGAGAAAAGTGAAAGATAAAAAAAAAGATAAATACCACCTTGTAAGCATTAATAGGTAAACAGGAAGAGGTTATGTCAGTATCAATTTTAGAAATATGAAGCTTAAATGGCAAGAAAATGAAAAAAGCTCTATTATTATTATTATTATTATTATTATTATTATTATTATTATTATTATTATTATTATTATTCAGAGAAAAATGTTTCGTTATTGGCTGACAAGACAAAATAAATACCTAATCTTTCATAAACGGCAAAGTTGTTTGGTTGGTTCCCGGATAAATTGGCGATGCCTAGTGTGGACTTCTGGACTTTTAAACCAACTTGGGGAAAAAACAATAAGGTAGTAGGCATAGCACAGGAATCATAATGACAGTAAACTTTAGAAAAATGAAATGAACAGATAGGTTCATAAATGCTTTCCTTTTAATACCAAAAATTTAGGTGAAGAGCTAAGCGCTGAGTCCTACGAGGACATTCATCGATGAAAATAACGATATGAGAGGGTGGAAAGTAAGACGGAAGAAAGAGAATGTGAACGGAGGTACAGTAAAAGGAATATAAGAGACTGCAGCTATGCGTCCAAGGGACGTTGCTAATAACATCAAGTAATGCCTACATTGCGCCGCGTAGGGTACACTGATGGCACTACGCCAGTACCGATGCCTCATACATGCTAAAAAAATAATAAAAAATCTTTCTCTCTACCTTTCATAATTAAATTGGTTTAAAATGTCACCATATTCAAGGATAAAGGAAGCTTCTCGATGTAGCCTCTACGGAACAAACCGAGAGCAAAAACAATTGAAGATTTCATCATCTTGATAAAAATAAAAAATTAAAAAAAAAACTGGGAAAAAAGGAACGTGTTAAATTTTTAGGTCCAAGATACGAAGACTATACTCCCTTTTTTTCCATCTGTCCATCCGCCTGTGGTGTTTGCGTATGGTAACACTGCGTCCCGGGCTTTAGATAGTTACATTCAACTTACATTCAACAATAATAATAATATCCTATTTCGAATATTAACGGTGTAATTAGCATACAGTAATTTATTAAAACATTTTCCAGTTGCAAATGTACACCCAGATATCCTTTAATTTACCTAAAACTTACACATAGCGTAACTATTTAAAGCCCGGGACGCAGTGTTACCATGCGAAAACACCACAGGCGGATGGACAGATGGAAAAATACAGGGTATAACTTTGTCTAGCCAGGCCGGGCAGCGTTGTTCGCTTTATATACTAGAATGCAGGTAGGAACGATGGCTCAGAGAAATTATTCATTTCACAAATCCTTCAGAAAGTGCATGATCCACAAAACCTTGATGTTCTTCGCATTTGACTTACGGATTCTGTTATTTTTATCAGCTTAGGTTTCTAAATTGGAAACTACTGCAATGTTTATAAAGGAAGATATTATTAACAAAACAACTCCTAAATGTCTTTTGGTGTTGGGTTGTTTTCTTATTATGAAAGAAATAAAACTATGAATAAAAATGCCCCGATAGGAAAGCTTTACGTGCGTATCTTCTTGGCTTGGTTTCACACACACACCACACACACAGATTCGACGTTCACTTTTTTTTTTTATTAAATATAATTACTAATTATTGTATTCCTTCTAATCATAAGCAAATTTAACATAATTCAGCTTCTCTAAACACGCACTTAGGAAAATGGTCTAATTACAAAAAAAAAAAAAAAATGAATAAATAAATAAAATAAATAATAATAATAACAGACCACGAATGCATTCCAGTGGCTAACATTCCCTGACATTCCCGTCTTGCTTTTGAACTCAAATACACAACATCTCTGTTTACCCACTACGGCATATATGCCTTGGAACCCCAGTAGTACCTTCTGGAAAGGTGGGCTGGACAGTGGTATGCTATGGGAGTTGGGCCAGGGGGCCTGTGATACTGTATAGCTACCTGTGTGT
>NC_087210.1:75789116-75791616 GCF_015104395.2 Macrobrachium nipponense | reverse complement strand
GAATATTAGCAACACATACACACACACACACACACACACACACACACATATATATATATATATATATATATATATATATATATATATATATATATATATATATATATATATCAAATCAGGCGTTGAGTCAAGGAAACAGGCCAATCTACATAGTACATAGTTCTTTATTCCAACGTTTCGTAATAACATTTATTACATCTTCTGGGAATCTGTCAATTAATTAAAATGATAAAATTATAAAACAATATTAAATTTACTAAAAATTTAAAAAATCGTAAAAAGACTAAAATTTACTAAAATATACAATTACAAAAAAATTATTATTTAAAAGTTGAGACCGCCGACCAACCTTAAGTTTAGAGAAGGAAGACTGAATGACAGGAGACAACAAAACAAGAGACACGTTACCTAAGGTACAGTGATGCTCAAATCTCATGCGACATGACTCCATAGGATTTCGTTCAAAATTCACTAACTGGCAACCTAGCATGCTCCATATTTATCCTTTATTTCAATGTCGAAAACGCGAGTATCGCATACGCTAAGGCCATAATATGTTTCATAAGTGTGAAATCTGTCATATATTTGAAAATTGTAAGAAAATGTCACGTGTAGCCAAATTTCAGAAAAACCCTTACGAAACATTTTCAAAACTTTCGTTCACTCATTGCTGAAGCATTTGACCAAAACGAAGTCGCCATCAAACCTCAGTTCAAATGTTAAATAAATAAATAAAAAAAATTTTTAACATTAATAATGCTTCCAAAGCAAACATAAAATTTGATATAGTCCTATTTGATTGTTTTTACCCTCAACGCTGAGAAAATGTAAATATGTATATACAAAAGTAGAATGCGCCCACCGATATCAACGTGTGAGGGGAACATGTGTGACGTATCAGTGTCGGTGCAACAATAACCACCTGGTATATAAGTAGGTCTACAATGAGTAGCGACCATTAAATTATCTTGAAAACATTTACTTTATGTGTTTAAGGAATATTTGGATTTTCATACATAATTATTTGTTATCTTTCTTAATATTTCAAAACTGATAGCATACTAGCAAATATTCGCTTATTTGTCAAGGCCAAGATATTATTCCTAGGCTTAGGTGTTAGATTTCTTTACTTTACGCTTAACATTCACATCTCTATATTAACAATTTCTGGCCAGAATGCAAATGAGGTTATCTACACATTCTTGCACTTCAAGTTTACCTATGAAAGAATAAATTATACATCAAAAGCGAGCAGAAGGACTTTTAAGAAAATAATGTTGTAAACCAGTTGAAAAACCAGTGTTCCATATGCCTTGATATTATACTTTATGATATTTCGATTATAGCCATCTTCTCCATATAACCAAAATCATCATCATCATCATCATTTATTCCTCAAAGAACAGGCAATCTCTACAAATAAAAACATAAGTAAAGATTACATCTCAGAAAGCTTAGATTATTTTTCTAGGCCTATAAATCATTTTGCAACATACAGGCAGCTTAAACACAGCCTGAAACTTCAACATTCAAAGAAAACTGGTTGTAATTCATATTCCTCAAAGAACAGGTGATCTCTACAAATAAATTCATGAGTAACATTACATCTCAGATGGCTTAGATTATTTTGTAGGCCTATAAAACATTTTCCAACATACAGGCAGCTTAAACGCAGCCGCTAAAATCTTCAACATTCAAATAAAACTTGTTTAATTCATATTCCTACATTGAAATTGTTGTTATGACTGTTGAGCTTATTAGGTCTACTGTCATAATGCTGCCGACATGGTTATGATGACCAGTCCGAGGTGCATGTTAAGTGTGCTTTCATTGCTGGCACTGCTAACCTTATCACACCACACTTGAACTGAGCAACGTAAAGATAAAAAAAAAAAAATCAATTCAAATCACACAAATTAAGAATTATACCAATGCATAAAAGGGATCATATCTATTTAACCATAAGGAAAATACGGCTAGCTGTGAATTCACAAACTGTTCGACATGAATGACATTACAAATGAAAAAAAGAAATAGCACTACTTGGCAACATTACGTTGAGTCTGAGAATATGGACGATACAAAAAGAATCATGTCGCATGAGATTTGAGCCCCACTGTACAGTTGGATGGAGGAGGTTTGGGTATTCAACTGGGGAACCAGCTGCTTAATGAATAACGACTCTAAAATGGGTAGTTCTTGGGGGTTTGGAGTTTCCCCTATGATGCAAAAATCGTCTCTTTCGATTTGTGCTTTGCAGATTTTCGCATGGTTCCTGATATTTGAATGTAATAAGATGTAATAAATGTTATTACGAAACGTTGGAATAAAGAACTATGTAGATTGGCCTGTTTCCTTGATGCATTTCCTGGTCGTCACCTACCTGCACCTTGGTTGTGATTTGGCAAATCATCGTAGTTTTGTAACTTATGAACACATGCCTAAAAATATAAGATATATATATATATAATATATATATATATATAGTATATATATATAT
>NC_087210.1:75774116-75784116 GCF_015104395.2 Macrobrachium nipponense | reverse complement strand
TCAATGAGTTGGATGCATATGACAACATCGAAATGCTCCTTCCAAAATTCACGCAAGGTGAGGTTTGTGGTATCGGTGATGTCGAAACATCTCTTGAAAAGATGTTTCGTATACAGCTTCTTGAAGTTCGATATCACTTGCTGGTCCATGGGCTGGAGGAGAGGGGCAGTGTTAGGCGGAAGATAAAGAACCTTGATAAACGAATATTCTGCTAGGATATCTTCCTCGAGGCCAGGAGGGTGTGCAGGGGCATTGTCCAACAACAGCAGACATTTCAGAGGGAGGCGCTTCTCTTCCAAGAATGTCTTCACTGTCGGGCTAAAACACAGATTTACCCACTCCGTGAAGAAACGTCTCGTTACCCAGGCTTTCGCATTAGCCCTTCTCCTTTAGCACTTTGTGGTCCTTGAAGGATCGAGGAGTCTCCAAATGATAGACAAGTAGGGGCTTCACCTTGCAATCCCCACTGGCGTTTGAACAAAGTGCGAGCGTAAGCCTGTCTTTCATAGGTTTATGCCCAGGTAGCTTCTTCTCTTCCTGCGTGATGTACGTCTGACGAGGCATTTTTTTCCAAAAAAGGCCAGTCTCATCACTGTAGCCTTCCTTGATTGTCATCTCGTCGAACGTCTTCATAAAGGCTTCAGCCGCTCTCGTGTCCGAGCTGGCCGCCTCCCCATGCCACACCACCGAATGGATGCAAGTCTGTTTACGGAATTTCTCGAACCACCCATGAGAAGCCTTGAACTCTGGGGTTGGCGTTGATGTCCATTCTCCTCCGTCGTCTTCGGCCTGGGCAATCAAATTGCTGAAAATAGCACTGGCCTTGTGGGAGATTGCCGTCTCGGTTATCGTATCGCCAGCGATTTCTTTGTCTTTTATCCAGACAAGAAGCACCCGTTTCATCTCGTCGTGCATGTGGCTCCTCTTGCTATACAAAATAGTCACGCCCTTGGAAGGTGTAGCTGCTTTGATGGCATCCTTCTGCTTAAGGATGGTGCCTATTGTCGATGGATTTTGGCCGTATTCCTTGGCAATCACTATCAATCACATGCCAGCTTCATACTTTTTTATTATCTCCATTTTTGTCTCCAAAGAAAGCATCCTCTTCTTTCCTACTTCAACTTTCTTGGGACCCATCACTACATATATACTGTACGTAATTAGGTTATGTAGTACGTGTACGTACGTAGTAAAGTTCTCACACAACACGATAAAGTAGTACTACAACGAAATCACTAACTAATTTACGTTAATAAACGAAATCGTATAGAACGAACGAATTCCGCTTACTTACAATACCGATGATGCCACAGAGTGGCTGAAAAAGCACGCCGCTACGTAGATGCATGATGGGAGATGCTGACCAATAGGAGAGCAGGATCTATGGCGGTGACAAACATCAGGAACCAATGGGAGAGCGGGAGGATGGTGGCGAGTCTACTAAGTTGGCGGCGCGCGAGTTTTAAAATTGTTATCGGTGGTCTGGGCAAATCTCGGGACTTTACAGCAACAACCTTTCGTATCTTGAACAATTTTCGTATGTAGAGCAAAATAAAACTTCATATTTGCTTTCGTATCCCGAGTTTTTCGTAAGTTGAGCCTTTCGTATGTCGAGGGTACCACTATATATATATATATATATATATATATATATATATATATATATATATACATATATATATATATATATATATATATACTATATACATATATACATATATATACATATATATATATATTATATATATATATATATATATATAATATATATATATATATATATATATATTATATATATATACTATATATATATATATATAATATTATATAAATTATAATTATATATATATATAATATATAATATATACATATATATATATAATATATATATATATATTTATATATGATATATATAGACATAATACATTATACATATATATATATAAAATATATATATATATATTACAATACATATATATATATATAATATATATATATATATCTATAATATATATATTTATTATATCTATTAATATATATATATAAAGGTTTTTTGCCACGAAGGAAAAAATGAAAAAGCGAGATAGCCAAGTACTTTCGGTCCTGTTCGGACCCTTTACTGAGGCAAACTGATTTTACAGAGAACAACATAGTCAAAAGAAGGCTTAATATACAAACTGACACTACCAGATTACCCATAAGGGCGATTTTCACTCTACAGAAAGGAGGAGCCGCCAGAGGCTAGCCACACCTTGAAGGATACCCGCAGTAAACAAATCCGAACACTAAATTTTTACTTGACTGACCAACGTAAAACGATGGGCAATCCTTACAAGGAATTTTGTAAATGATGTTATTTGTTACGGGACTATTCTTAATTAGCATATCTTTAATGGTATTGTTATAAGAGAACACTACATTAACATTAAACGATTTAAATATTGATTTTATGGTTTCAAATCCACGAAATAAGGTAAGCTAAGTAAATTTTTAGGCATTTCATTTTAATTAATAGCAACATTATAAAACTTTTTGCGAGCTTTTTGATAACATAAATCAATTAAATGAGGTGGGTAGCAGAGATCGTTTCCTATCTTTTTTATGTATTCTATTTCTTGGTCCAGATATTGTGGACTCGTGATACGCAAAGCGCGTAGGAACATAGAAGAAAAAATTGAAATTTTAATATTAAGATGGTGGCCGAGAATAAAAATGTACATATGTTAAATTATTTGTGGGTTTTCTATAAATACTGAATTTGCATTGGAAAGATTCTCTATGTATTAATACATCTAGGCAAGGGATGACATTGTCATTTTCAATTTCTACAGTGAATTTTATGGATGGCACTAAATTATTCAATTTAGACAGTAAGTCATTTACATCAATACCACCAGGTAAGACTACTAAGATATCATCGACATATCGGTACCATTTTAAGGGGATAAGTGTGATATTCGGGAGGTGTTGTCTCTCAAAAATTTCTATATATAAGTTTGAAAGGAGAGGTGATAAAGGGAGGGGTACCATGGCCATACCAAATATTTGTTGGTAATATTCTCCATTAAAAATAAATCTGCAATCACAAATACATAACTTAATTAAGGAAATTATGTGACTAACGGACATAGGAAATTCATGCAGTACAAGTTCTTAATATTATATATATATATATATATATATATATATATTATATATATATATATATATATATATATATATATATATATATATATATATATAATATATGATATATATATATATATACAATATATATTATATTATATTATATATACATACTATATAGTTAATAAATAATATATATATATATTACTATATATATAGTATAAAAATTTATATATATATTAAACGTTGAACAGTAGATTGAAAATGCTAGTTACGACGGCGTCTCTCATTATGTCAAACGACTCACTTCCGCTGGAAGCTGTTTATTAACAACAAATATCTGTTTCGCATACGATAAGCTGATAACCGAAGCCATTATGTTTAACTGCTATCTGGGAAATCGCAGGAGACCGAACATTCCGCTGATGGGCGTATTTATAGCCGCCGTTACCGTCCCCCATATATTCCCACTGCTGCATTACAACATACTCATTCCACGGAATGATGAATATAAACAAAACATAGATGCTCATTTCATTTGACAAATGGGAAGTTCGTTCCGTGTAAAAAAAAAAAAAAAAAAAAAAAAAACTTTTTTTTTTTTTTTTTTTTTCTTTTTTTTTTTTTTTTTTTTTTTTTTTGATGCGACCTTGATATATGCAAATTCGGCCATGAAGCCAGCAATTGGGGCACTGTCAGCCAGCCATTTGGTGCTTTCAGTGAAGCTAAGACGGTGCTGCAGTGATCGAACAGCAAGATATTATTATCATTATTATTATTGGTGATGAAATCCACAGTGGTGTAGATGTAAAATACATATTTACATCTACACACCTGAGGATTTCTTCACTCTTTTAGTAACTCATGCTAGATTTCGAAGAGGTGCCCCTCTATATTATTATTATTATTATTATTATTATTATTATTATTATTATTATTATTATTATTATTATTATTCAGAAAATGAAACCTATTCATATGGAACAAGGCCACAGGGAACATTGACTAGAAATTCAAACTTCTAAAGAATATGCAGCCTAACAGAGGGTAATAGGAAATACAGAGAGATACTTATCAAAAAAAGGAAAATTCACAAATTGATGAATAAATAGATGGAAATGTAAGAAAATGATTAAGGTGCGAGGAAAATGGTGCTAGGTTAGTAACAGAAGGAAAGAAAGCGGGAATAAATATAAAAGTAAAAGGCTAAAAAGTGGTCGCAGCTGAAGACGGAAGGGACGTTGCAAACTTATAGGAACGTCTACAGTGTACCACTTTACCCGCGCTGATGGCATTACTACCCTTCCGGGGCATTTTGACACCCGAGAAACGTATTCCTCAAAGAAACTAGATCCAAATTCAAAGAAATATGAAAGAAATCACGATGTCCGGTAGTGGGATACGAATCCGAGGCACAAACGGCCATATTGGCCAAGAACAGTTTCTTGCACAGAGGAGAAGGCGCCAATCCTTTCTTTACCGAGTGTCTTTGTTCTCGCCTAAAACGAAAACCGCGAGGATGTGGAATAATAATAAAAAAAGGGCGACAAAAAAAAAAGAACATATAAAATAAAAGTGGGGGTGTAGGGGGGGTTAGGGGGACTTTTAAATAGCATTACACAAAAACCTTCCCATCTGGGTCATAAGACTGAAGGCGGCCTTTTCAAAAGGAGGCCGGGGAAAAACAAAAGGTTCCCTCTTGGAGAGAGTCCCCAAGTAGGAGAGAGAGAGAGAGAGAGAGAGAGAGAGAGAGTAGAACGGCAGAGCCATATGTCAAGCAAGAGAGCAGGGGAACCCTCTCGTTCCACACACACACACACAAGAATTCGGAGCCGCGGAACATGAAGCACTTTTTGGACCTTCTAGCGACTAGCCCATCTGCTCGGTTCGTGTTGGAAACGTCCCATGTGAGCGCAATGATGCTATAAACGTTTCTTATAAGCTCAAATGGTAATGCAAACGTTTTACGTAAGCTTCATGGAGCTGTAAACGTTAATGATCCTATTGACGCTCCGCATAAGCTTAATGATACTATAAGCGTTTCACTTAAACTTTAAAGATACAATTAATGTTTCACATAAGCTTAATTGTACTGTAGACGTTGCTCATACGCTTAATGATGCCATAAAAGTTCCACATAAGACTAATGATACTATAAACGTTCTACATAAGCTTCATCATACCATAAACGTTTCATATAAGCTTAATAGTACTACTGACGTTCCACTAAAGCTTTTCACATAAGCTTAATGAAACTATAAACGTTTCACAGAAGTTCAGTGGTACTAGTGACGTTCTACTAAAGCTTTTCACGTAAGCTTAATGATACTATAAACGTTTCACATAAGCTTAATAGTACTAGTGACGTTCCACTAAAGCTTTTCACATAAGCTTACTGATACTATAAACGTTCCACATAAGTTAAATAGTACTAGTGACGTTCCACTAAAGCTTTTCACGTAAGCTTAATGATACTATAAACGTTTCACATAAGCTTAACAGTACTAGTGACATTCCACTAAAGCTTTTCACATAAGCTTAATGGTACTAGTGACGTTCCACTAAAGCTTTTCACGTAAGCTTAATGATACTATAAACGTTTCACATAAGTTTAATGGTACTAGTGACGTTCCACTAAAGCTTTTCACGTAAGCTTAATGATACTATAAACGATTCACATACGTTTAATGGTACTAGTGACGTTCCACTAAAGCTTAATGATTCTAAGAATAAAACAGGACCATTCTTTCATGCGCAAATCTTGGTTTACTGTTAAAAATACTTTTAACGTTCCACATAAGCTTACTGATGCTGATAACGTTCCACATATGTTGTGAACTGATGCTGTTACCTTTCCATATAAGCTTAATGATACTAGTAGAACGTTTCCCACTAAGCTTAGTGATACAATACACGTTCACATAAGTTTACTATACTTTTGAACGTTTCACCTCAGCGTAATGATACGGCTGAAGTTTCGTCTAAGCTTTTTGACATTTAACAATCCACATAAGCTTAAAAATTCACTTAAGCTTAATCAAAATGTTAACGTTTCACCTAAGCGAAATGGTACTGCTATCGTTTGGCTGAATAACATTTTAATAATGTCCTATTTTTTATTATATATAAAGAAATGAAGGATTAAAAAAATCTTTATTTTATATACCGGAATTTTTTTATTTATTTTTTTTAGATTTCTAACAAACTAACAAAACTACAGCGCAGGCTTCCTATTCTGCAATCCTAGGGATTCCTCCGATATCCTGATAAAACTTCTTTAAAGGACTTTGTTTAAGAGAAGAGGAACAACTGCTCTATATTAAGGACCTCATCTCAGTACGAAGATTTCTGAAAATTACACGACTAAATGGAGCACATTTTATCATTCAAATTATGAATAAAAACGGTATAATTTGTGGGTCACAGTAAGACTTCACCACGAAATAATTTCGTAACGATTGCAGGAATATTTTTCCTTCATAAAACATTTTAAAAGTATATGTTTTTTTTAAGACATGTGGTTATCTGAAGGCCAGATGGTTGTAAAATGGAAGGGAATAGGGTTAACCTTGTGAATAGAGAGAGAGAAGAGAGAGAGAGAGAGAGAGAGAGAGAGAGAGAATTAAACTACGCAATTTGAGATTTCATGGCAATTGAAAATATAACTTCTTAAAATCTGAAACTCTTCCCTAACCTCTCTCTCTCTCTCTCTCTCTCTCTCTCTCTCTCTCTCTCTCTCTCTCTCTTCCTATTAACAATATTGTCTCTGTCAACATCATTGTGCCAAGAAACTACAGCTTGAAAAATCTACTTTTCTATCGAAGCAGATTGAAATCAAATTCTCTGTGAAGATAACTTCCTAGATATCTAAAACAAGTACCTTCAATTCAATTTTCAATTCTCAGTACGGGAAATTTCAATTTTAATTCCTTTCAACTTCTTTTAAATTCATTAGTTTCTCGAACAGCTCGACTTCCTAAATAAATAAACAAGCACCTTCAATTCTATTTTCACTTCTCAGCGCAGGATAATTCTAATTTTAATTCCATCCAACTTCTTTAATAATTCAATTTCTCGATCAACATTTCTCCAAGCCATTCAACTTTGGTCGCCACCGCCAACGTCATCCATCATGAAAGTTCCTTCCTGTACGTGAAAGAAAAAAAAATAGAAAAATAAAAAAATGTAAAAAACTAAAAAAAGTGAGCTCTGGGAACCGCATGCAAAACAGTTAATGTCCGGGTCGGCACAGAACTTGGAAAAATTCAAAGAAATTATTTGCGAATCAATATAGAAGTCCGAGGTCTGACTGCTGAGTTGAATGAAATTTGTGATATACGATTATTTTTTTAGTTAGATCTTTGATATATATATATATATTATATATATATATATATATATATATATATATATATATATTGACAATGAACTCATACAGATAGAGATTGAAAACAGTAGATATCAAAATTGTCTCTTGCTTTTTTATTTTAACTTTGTGATTTTTTAAAATATTAAAAGAGGCCCTCCCGTCTCTCTCTCTCTCTCTCTCTCTCCTCTCTCTCTCTCTCTCTCTCTCTCTCTCTCAGCCCCAATAGAGACCAACTGTAGTTTTCTAATATCCAAGTACAAATTCACTGCTTAGATCAACAGAGGTATACGATATTTTAATGAAAATTATCTATACTGTTCCTTCCTTCTTTCAGTTTGGGACTGATCGCGGGTTATTCTGTTGTGAGCCGAAACCATTCGACCATGAGGACAAAAATGCTGAGAGAGAGAGAGAGAGAGAGAGAGTATTTTTTTGTTGGAGAAATCTGTTATGTTGGAACTGAGAGGGAATGCCTGTGAGAGAGAGAGAGAGAGAGAGAGAGAGAGAGAGAGAGAGAGAGAGAGAGAGAGAGAGGGAAAGTATTTTTTGTTGGAGAAACCTGAACTGTTGGAACTGAGAGTGTATGCCCGTGTGTGAGAGAGAGAGAGAGAGAGAGAGAGAGAGAGAGAGAGAGAGAGAGAGAGAGATTTAACTAGACATTCGCAAAGATGAAAATAAATCTTAGGGCTTTCAGTTAAATGTTTCTGCTTCCACCCCTCTCTCTCTCTCTCTCTCTCTCTCTCTCTCTCTCTCTCTCTCTCTCCGTGTTGCTTTGTTATTGAACAATTCCTAATCGCATTAAAGCAGGCAGGTTGCCTGCATATGGTCTTCCCAGGATGAAAGCTCCCGGCAGGAGAGCATCTTAATTACAGATCACCAAGAATGAATCAGTAATGTCGTATTTTTGAATGGTTTATCTAAATGCTTAGCATAATCACGGAATATTGATTAGTGCCAGTAATGTATCCCGTGCCATTACCATAATATTTTCTGTTTGCATCAATATTCCTCGCACCATTTTGTCCACGAGTAAGAGGCTTCGTTAGTAGGCGACACTGAGGCGCATTTATATTTAAAGTGTTTGTGCTTCCTTTCAACAAGCTTCCCCGGCGAAGCTCATTTCCATTGGCTTCATCCGTCTCAGCAGGGAAGGAAAGATAAGCCTCACTCCGAGAGGGTTCTAATTCATATCGCTCCAAAGACCAACTTTAACATAATTATCTGAGGTATATGTGGTCTAATATATGTGGTCGTACGGAAATGCGTAAAAGAGAGAAAAGTATTGAATGTACTGAATTTATTTTCCTGGATGGTCGTACATTTTAAAAATGTTATGGCTCGGTAAACGCAAGAATGAGTAAGGCATCTTCAAGGACTTGTGGTGGGAGGTAAAAACCCGGAGGTTTTACGAAAACGAACGTCGTCGATATGGTTAGTCATTATTGCCTTCCCTTTAATTATCATATTATCATTATTATTCTTTATTGACAAAACATTACGTACATATGTTGCAATACCATGTTTACATTTAGTTTGCACAAAACAGTACATTACAAAATATTTCATCTAGCTACTAATCAAACATCACAATGAGGAACCTTTACCCTTCTTTAATGAAAAGGGCGACTTCAGCAACCAACCCCATAGAAAGATGAGACAAAGCTCACATGAAGAACAAGTAGTCCACGAGAAGGAAGAAGAAGACCATTAACAACACAAATTCTGCCTTGGTCAACTTCCCATCGAATTAAAGAAACAAAAATCAAACATAGGCTCCCGTCTTTCGGTCCTATGGTACCCACATACCAAATGGCATCTTTCATCGGTTTCTATCTCAATTAGTTACTATCGCTCGTCGTACCCCGGTCAGGTTACAGTCCGGAGAAATTTCACCTGCATAGAGTACTCGAATAAGTATGTGTCCTGCGCAGGAGTGCTGCTTGCACTCTGCTTACTAATGGTGATTTTTGTAGGATCTCCGCAAGTTCCTTTGCCTCGTTATGAAAGATGAACTACGTCATAAGGCCTTTCGCAGAGTAAATGTACTCGTTTTTTTTTTTATTTAGTGTTCTTAAGACCTTGGTCAATTGATATAATACTATTATTGAGTCAACAGATAGCTGCGAATGTAATATTGATTAAGATAGTTGAGAAGTAAAAAGAAAAAAATGGAAGGAGAACAAACGTAACTTTTAAACTGTCATTACAGAAGTGAAGGCCTTTCGCAGAGTAAATGTACTTTTTTTATAATTTAGTGTTCTTAAGACCTTGAGTCAACTGATATGATACTATTATTGAGACAGCAGATATCTGCAAATGTAATATTGATTTAGATCGTTGAAAAGTTGAAATAAAAATGGAAGGAGAACAAATTTAGCTCTTAAACTGTCATTACAGAAGTTACGTAAGAGAGCGACCCATTCATCTGCAAATCCTTTTACGTAGATCTTGATTAGATATCACTCCTTTTCTTGTTAAGGCAACTGGGATGGATTCCTTGTTCCC
>NC_087210.1:75731616-75769116 GCF_015104395.2 Macrobrachium nipponense | reverse complement strand
ATTCGAATCAAGCTATTCTGACAAATACAGAAAGAGTATTCGAATCAAACTATTCCTGACAAATACAGTAAGAGTATTGGAATCAAACTATTCCTGACAAATATGGAAAGAGCATTCGAATCAAGCTATTCCAGACAAATACAGTAGGAGTATTCGAATCAAGTTATTCTGACAAATACAGAAAGAGTATTCGAATCAAACTTTTCCTGACAAATATAGAAAGAGCATTCGAATCTAGCTATTTCTGACAAATATAGAAAGAGCAAAGAGCATTCGAATCAAGCTATTTCTGACAAATATAGAAAGAGCATTCGTATCAAGCAATTTCTGACAAATAAAGTAAGAGTATTCGAATCAAGCTATTTGAATCAAACTATTCCTGACAAATATAGAAAGAGTATTCGAATCAAGCTATTTCTGACAAATATAGAAAGAGTATTTGAATCAAGCTATTTCTGACAAATATAGAAAGAGTATTTGAATCAAACTATTCCTGACAAATATAGAAAGAGCATTCGAATCAAGCTATTTCTGACAAATATAGAAAGAGTATTTGAATCAAGCTATTTCTGACAGATATAGAAAGAGTATTTGAATCAAGCTATTTCTGACAAATATAGAAAGAGCATTCGAATCAAGCAATTTCTGACAAATATAGTAAGAGTATTCGAATCAAGCTATTTGAATCAAACTATTCCTGACAAATATAGAAAGAGTATTCGAATCAAGCTATTTCTGACAAATATAGATAGAGTATTTGAATCAAGCTATTTCTGACAAATATAGAAAGAGGATTTGAATCAAACTATTCCTGACAAATATAGAAAGAGCATTCGAATCAAGCTATTTCTGACAAATACAGAAAGAGCATTTGAATCAAGCTATTTCTGACAAATATAGAAAGAGTATTCGAATTAAGCTATTTATGACAAATACAGAAAAAGTATTCGAATCAAGCTATTCCACAAACAAATACAGAAAGAGTATTCGAATCAAACTATTCCTGACAAATACAGAAAGAGTATTCGAATCAAACTATTCCTGACAAATACAGAAAGAGTATTCAAATCAAATATTCCTTGACAAATATTGGAAAGAGCCCTCAATCAAAGCTATTCCAAAGAACAAACCAGTAAAGTATTTGGAAATCAAAACTATTTCTGATGATAAAGAGCATTCGAATCAAGCTATTCCAGACAAATACAGTAAGAGTATTCGAATCATCTTATTTCTGACAAATAACCAGAAAGAGTATTTCGAATCACTCCTGACCAAAATATAGGAAAGAGCATTCGAATCTAGCTTATTTCTGAAAATATAGAAAGAGCAGAGCTCGAATCAAAGCTATTCCTGACAAATATAGAGGAGCATTCGAACAAGAAATTTCTGAACAAATACCGTAGAGTATTTTTTTCGAAATCAAGCTTATTTGAATCAAACCATTTCCCTGACAAATATAGAAAGAGTATTTGAATCAAGCTTATGACATAATAAAATAGAAAGAAGTATTTGAATCAAAGAAATTTTAATTCTGACAAATATAAACGAGAATGAATTCGCTATCTAACAAATATAGAAAGCGCATTCCGAACAAAGCCATTTCTGACAAATAGAAAGAGCAAATTCGAATCTAGCCTATTTCTGAACAATATAGAAGAGCAAAGAGCATTCGAATTTCAATCTATTCTGACAATCTAGAAAGAGCATTCGACTCAAGCAATTTTCTGACAAATTATAGTAAGGAGTATTCGAAGTCAATCTATTTGAATCCAAACTATTCCCTGACAAATTCATATAGAAAGAGTATTTCGAATCAAGCGCTATTTCTGACAAATATAGAAAGAGTATTTGAATCAAGCTATTTCTGACAAAATAGAAGAAGGAGGATTTGAATCAAACTATTCCTAACCAAATATGATAAAGCGCATTCGAATCAAGCTATTTTCTTTCTGACAAATATAGAAAATAGCCATTCGAAATCAAGCTTTTATTTCTGAACAGATTATGAAAGCAGTATTTTTGAATCTAGCTATTTCTGACAAATAAATATAAACGAGCGAAAGAGCAGTTCGAATCCAAGCTATTTTCTGACAAATATAGCAAAGAGCATTCGAATCAAGTAATTTCTGACAAATAATCGTAAGAGTATTTCGAATCAAGCTATTTTGAATCCAACTTATTCTGGACTAAATATAGAAAGAGTATTCGAATCAAGCTATTTCTGACAAATATAGAAAAGAGTATTTTGACATCAAGCTATTTCTGACAAATTATAGCAAAGAGGATTTGAATCAAACCTATTCCTGACAAATATAGAAAGAGCATTCGAATCAAGCTATTTCTGACAAATATAGAAAGAGCATTCGAATCGAGCTATTTCTGACAGATATAGAAAGAGTATTTGAATCAAGCTATTTCTGACAAATATAGAACGAGTATTTGAATCAAGCTATTTCTGATAAATATAGAAAGAGTATTCGAATGAAGCTATTTCTGACAAATACAGAAAGAGTATTCGAATCAAGCTATTTCTGACAAATATAGAAAGAGTATTTGAATCATACTATTTCTGACAAATATAGAAAGAGTATTCGAATCAAGCTATTTCTGATAAATATAGAAAGAGTATTCGAATCAAGCTATTTCTGACAAATATATATAGAAAGGGTATTCGAATGAAGCTATTTCTGACAAATATAGAAAGAGTATTCGAAACAAGCTATTTCTGACAAATACAGAAAGATTATTCGAATCAAGCTATTTCTGACAAATATAGAAAGAGTATTCGAATCAGGCTATTTCTGACAAATATAGAAAGAGTATTCGAATCAAGCTATTTCTGACAATATAGAAAGAGTATTCGAATCAAGCTTTTCTGACAAATACGAGTTCGTAAACGTTGGCAGATACGAATTCGTAAACAAAGTCAGCACAAAAAGCGAGGAAAACAAAACGAAATCGAGAGTAAATGAGCCCTAACTCATTATGTTTAGGAGCCCTAAACTCATTATGAAGAGTATTCTCATCTTTCCCAAATTAATTTGTACTTCAAAGAGATTTTGGTCGGAATGAGCCTCTCTTGGGTGTTCGGCCAATAATTAATCTCTAAACTACTACTTCCTTTTCTTCTTATTCTTCTAGAAATGAGGAAAAGTAACACAAGGTAACCCAAAAACCAGGAACGATGGCAATATTCACTTTCTGAATATACTAAACGTCGTAACAATCTATTAGTTTCGATACCTAAATATATAAAAGCCATTCATTTAACTACAATCTGTATTTTTCAGTCATTACAGGGAATATCGTAATATTTGTCTTTATATTCATTTTTTTAAATATTCTACATGTCAAATCTATCAAACATCTGATACCTAAGTGTATAATTGTCCTTTATTTTAATACAATCTATATATTCTTAGTCATTATAGGGATTGTCGTCATATTCATTGTCTTAATGTTCTCTTTCTGAATAATCTATTGTATTCTCAGCCAACTTTTAATGCTTAACTGTATAAAAAGTTATTTATCTTACTATAATTTCTATATTCAATTACCTGTTAGACCATACACCTCTTAAATACCAAACATTCAACCTGTAGCTAACGTAGATTTTCAGAATGTTCATTCTTTATTTTTTTCATACAATAAACATTTGAGACCCTTTTTCATTAGGATCCAAATAACACAATAAATTTATTATAATTCACTGTTTGTATGTGTATGTACGTATGCATGTAGAATATGATGTTGCAGTTTCGTCAGAATAATACATTATTATACTATATTTACATTTGCTCTTAATTGATTATCAAATAATAATACGATTTTGGGGTCGCAGACTAATCAAAGCTCTGATAGCATGGAACACTGTAGATAGGACACTTTTTGCTAGCCTCTTCACCCGCTGATAACACGGACACCTTAGGGATAGGCCACTTTTCACTAGTCTTCTTCTCTCTCTCTCTCTCTCTCTCTCTCTCTCTCTCTGGTAAACAAAGGTCTAATAATGCAAGTTACCTTCTGAATAGGAAACTTTCTTAGGCTTCCTCGCCTTTAAGGAGGGTGAATTCATACTATACATACATACATACATAGTATATATATTATAATATATATATATATATATTATATATATATATATAGATATCTTATATATATATATATATATATATAGTATATATATATAATATATTATTATATATTTCTAGCAAAATAAAACGGGTTATAGATACTTTTCATTTCCCATATCATCTTCTTAGCGCCATGTCTATATGTTTTCATTAAGTATAATTTCATTATCTCTCTCTCTCTCTCTCTCTCTCTCTCTCTCTCTCTCTCTCTCTTTTACTTGCATTCTCTTTATACCTGTCTTTCACTCCTAAGATTTCTTTCCCATCATCTCTTTTTTGGTGGCTTTCTATCGCTTCTCCTCTCTCTCTCTCTCTCTCTCTCTCTTATTCTTACGTTACCGTTTCTTCTCTCCCATCTCTCCTCTTCATTATTTGCCCTCTTCCAACACCCACCTCCTTCCCCATATCTTGGCCAACATTCCTCGCATACCTTCCCAAACAAATTATACCAGGCGGCCTGCCCGGTAATACAAGCGAGAGAGAGAGAGAGAGAGAGAGCGCGCGCGCATACACACACACACACACACAAAAGTACGCACACGAAAGACCGTGTGTATACGCCCACAATATCTTATACATTAGCCATGACTGCATTCTTCTAGAAGATTCGTATAAACGTACACACAAACATGTATGAACGGACGATTGCGTATACAATTACTCAGTAAAATAAACACAGACACAGACACACATGGAGGATGGTGTTTATACGTACACAGTACCATATACATACACGTACTGATTAACATGAACACATACATACACACATACATTAGTAGTGACTGCATTCTCCTAAAGAGTTTCGTATAAGTATACACACAAGCATATATGTATGCATGGACTTTCGTGTATCTAATTCATACACACTTATAGTCAGTAACATATGGTTAACTAAACAAATACCATTCTAACTACTCAGCATTTGTTTACGAAACGAGAACAATGAATTCAATAGACTTCATTGCTCTTGTTATTACTATGTTATTATTCATTCCTCTACGTTACTATCGGTCACTTCATTCATACTTTTGTGCCTCCTTCATACCTTGAAGCAGAACGGGAAAACAACGAAATAATAATGCTTCATTCAGCATTCAACCGGGGTCCTTTCACCTCTCATTCTCGCCGATAAATAGTGCTTCAGTAGAGAGAGAGAGAGAGAGAGAGAGAGAGAGAGAGAGAGAGAGAGAGAGGGCGGGGGTGGGGTGGGGAGAGACAGAGGGTGGGGAGAGAGAGCGGGTTGAGAGAGAGGGGGTGGGCAGAGAGTGAGAGAGTGTGTGAGAGAGAGAGAGAGAGCTGTATATTTTTATTAGATACAGTTGCATCACAGTGTCTAACGAGTAGCGAGGGCAAATTCAATAGGAGATAACTAAGCACCTTTTTTCTTATTTTAGAATGTCGTAATTTTCTAATAAATGTAGCGTTTTTTTTATTTAGAATCTCGTGATTTTTTTTATGAATGTAGAGTTTTTTTATTTAAATCTCGTTGTTTTCTAATAAATGTAGTGGTTTTTTATTCAGAATCTCGTGATTTTCTAATAAATGTGGTGTTTTTTTTATTTAAATCTCGTTGTTTTCTAATAAATGTAGTGGTTTTTTATTCAGAATCTCGTGATTTTCTAATAAATGTAGTGTTTTTTTTATTTAAATCTCGTTGTTTACTAATAAATGTAGTGGTTTTTTATTTAGAATCTCGTAATTTTCTAATAAATGTAATGTTTTATTATTTAGAATCACGTAATTTTCTTATGAATGTAGTGTTTTTTTTTATTTAGAATCTCGTGATTTTCTAATAAATGTGTTTTTTAAAATTAGAATCTCGTAATTTTGTAATAGATGTGGTGGATTTTCTTATTTTAGAATCTCGTGATTTTCTAATAAGTGTAGCTGATCTTTTCTTTTATTTAGAATCTCGTAATTTTGTAATAAATGTGGTGGGTTTTCTTATTTTAGAATCTCGTAATTTTCTAATGTATGTGGTGTTTTTTTCTCTCTCTAATTTAAGAATCTCGTAATTTTCTAATGAATGTGGTGTTTTTTTCTCTCTCTTATTTTAGAATCTCGTAATTTTCTAATGAATGTGGTGGTTTGGTTTTTCCTTATTTTAGAATCTCGTAATTGTCTAATAAATGTGGCTTTTTTCTTTTATTTGGAATCTCGTGATTTTCTAATAAATGTGGTGGTTTTTTTCTTATTTTAGAATCTCGTAATTGTCTAATAAATGTGTTTTTTTTTCTTTTATTTGGAATCCCGTGATTTTCTAATAAATGTGGTGGTTTTTCTTATTCTAGAATCTCGTAATTTTCTAATAAATGCGATGTTTTAAAAATAGATACCACAATGCAATTCTCTCATATCATGAAATATTGCAAAGTTTTGCAATGTGTCAGACCTGCAATTAGTGGATTATTAGTTTCCGAATGGTTCTATATAACTCGTTTTAAAGGTTCGTTTGTTATTATATTAGGCATAGTGTGTCCATTCACGTATTTGTTATATTTCTCTCTTTTTCTCTATCTGTCTCTTTATCTATTAGACATAAAGGGTGTTCATAAAGTCCCAGTACCATTCTGAGCAATAAATACTTGTAATGGTACTGGGACTTTATGGACACCCTGTAGTATGTATATTAAACGAACAGTAATCTCTCTCTCTCTCTCTCTCTCTCTCTCTCTCTCTCTCTCTCTCTCTCTCTCTCTCTTTCTTACGTACTTTATAAGTTTATCGAAACAACACAAACTATAGTTATAAACATTCTTAATCCCTCTAATGTCTGATTTTAGTTACCTTATACTAATGAAGATATATCAAGAGGTCAGTGACCGATAACATTTTATCTAATTGCTTAAGGAGTTTAATTATTTTACACTTTGTGGGAAGTACTTGATTCTTTGTTATAAAGAGACCGTGATGGCTTATGGTCAGTATAATCTATGGCACCAATGTGATCGATAGTTAAAGAAAGACACAGAGAGAGAGAGAGAGAGAGAGGAGAGAAGGAGAGAGAGTGAGGAGAAGAGAGAGACGAAGAGGAGAGAGAGAGAGAAGGAGGGAAATGGGAAGGGAGGAGGAAAAAGAGCGAGAGAGAGAAAGAGAGAGATCATCAAAGCTAAGCCAGCCAAGACGAAGACGATAGAGAGAGAGAGAGATGAAAAGAGCGAGGAGAAGAGGAAGAAAGAGAGATCATCAAAGCTAAGCCAGCCAAGATCGAAAACGAAGGAAAAAGAGAGAGAGAGAGAGATCGTCGGAGCTACGTCAAGAACCCAAACGAAATGCAAAAAGAAGCGACAGAGAGAGAGAGAGAGAGAGAGAGAGAGAGAGAGAGAGAGAGAGAGAGAGAAAATCGTCGAAGCTACGCCCGTCGAGATCCCAAACGAAATGCAAAAAAATAAGCGACAGAAAGCAGCATCTCTCTCTCTCTCTCTCTCTCTCTCTCTCTCTCTCGATTCCCGAATAATGAGCGGACTGTTTTCACTTATCAATATCTACGCTCTTCGATACTTGATGCAGTCACAGCCGCGAGGCTTTAAAAGAACTCGCACTCTGACACGATTCCGAGAATATGTATAAAAGGACCAGTCTATGAGAATGTTCTCTCTCTCTCTCTCTCTCTCTCTCTCTCTCTCTCTCTCTTAGGTGCGCCATCCTGATCATTAGTCTATCGTGAGGCTTGACCTTCATCCTTGCTAAAAAACAAAAAAAAAAAAAAAAATTCGTGATTTTTTTTTTTTTTTTTTTTTTGCGTTTCCAGCTATGTTTAGACCCGGCTACAAAATTTTGATGCGTTGGTGGTGTATTTCTGGACGCCGCACGAGAGAGAGAGAGAGAGAGAGAGAGAGAGAGAGAGAGAGAGAGAGAGAGAATTGTATATATATATATATATATGTAGATATTATATATATATATATATATATATATTTATCTAAATTTATATAGATATATATATATTTATAGATATATATATATATATATATATATAATCTATATATTCTATATATATATATATATATTCTATATTATATATATATATAAAAAATATTATTTATATAATATATTATATATAGAAAGAGAGAGAGAGAGAGAGAGAGAGAGAGAGAGAGAGAGAGAGAGAGAGAGAGAGAGAGAGAGAGAGAGAGACTCTCTTTCAATTAGTGAAACTGCTGTACCTGAGCAATTTTTACTAAGCACGTTATAAACCACTTCTTTGAATTAAATGTAAAATGTATACTCATTTGGTACGCCATTAGACAGACAACATGCGATGAGTCCTTTTGAAATAAATGCATGACATCATACATGACTCGCCCTACATCAACGACACAAACAACGACAATAGAGAACACAGTTAACCAACCCTAAGGCCTCATCATGTAACGACGTTCCAACACTGAAACCCCCCAAGGACTCGTGCTTAAATTCCCCATAGTTCTTTCTTTTCATATCTTTTACATGGAGTCTGGAAGGTTACATGACTTCTATACTTTTCATTTCGCATCATATATTTCATACGAAGTCTGAAAGCTTATCTGATTATTCCTTCTATACATTTTGTCTTGCTTTCTCTTATTGAAATGGGAGCTTAATAATTCTTGTCATTTCGTATCCCACATTTTCTATACGGGGTCTGAAGGGTTACCCAACTTCTGTACTCATTATTTGTCTTTCAGTTATTGAAATTTTCAATCCCTAACTCTTTCTGAGTCTGTTTATCACTTTTTCATATCGTTTTCGAATGAACACCATATTTTTTGGATGCATAACGATCGTTTTCTGAATAATAATAAGAAAAATAATAACAATAATAGTTATAAAGTCACGACTTAAGAAGAAAGCTAAGTGAACAACCCCCCCCCCCCCCCCCCCCCCTACCCCCCCCCCCCCCCCCCCCCCACCCCCCCCCCCCCCCCCCCCCCCCCCCCCCCACCCCCCCCCCCCCCCCCCCCCCCCCCCCCCAACCCCCACAGCCCCATGACACGTGTCGCTGTCTGCTGCAGACGACGTAAATATTGGTAACTGGATTACCGAGATGTTGCGGTAGGTCAGAATTTCTCTGAAGGTCGGTTCGTGAAAATAAGAGCTGGATTTTCTATTTGCTTATCGAGGTTAATTTCTATTCCACGTATTTTAAATGGGAACCCTATAATTCCATTTAATTTGATTTCAGTTACTCCTGAAAGGTATACACAGCTCCAATAAAAGAAATAGAGAAAGGGTAACTCCTGAACAACATAGAACTTGCATATAAATTCAGGAACATATCTAATTCCATTTCATTTGCTTTCACCCATTCCTGAAAAAGGATAACCTAAAAAAAAACAGATATCGGGTAACTCCTGAACAATACAAAACTTATTCAAAATAAAAAGAAACAAATCAACAAAAGAGGGGAAGCAGGAATAGTTCAAATAAAATATATTCATCACTCATTGCAAACCTAATCTGTTATTTATTGGAGTCAACTTATGACAATGCATAAAAAAGTATTTTCTTACCAGGTTGTATTCTCAGAACGGGATCTTGAGAAGAAGAGAATGATAGCCCAAGCATTAACGCAATTAACGTAATATTATTATTATTGTTATTTGCTGGAAGAAGACCTTCCTTAATACAGGTTTTACTAAAAATAATGGCTATTCCAGCCGCTTTTATTTTGTTTAGAAGTTACTCTATTCTTCTCATTACTGACTTATCTTCTGTACTCAAATTGGCTATTAAAACGCCAAATGGGAGATGCATGTAAAAAAAACGTGGTATTAGTCAAATTAAATATATTATACAAAAGGCAGTACAAATTTTGTATAATATATTCTATTTGACAAATGCCACGTTTTTTTACATGAATCCCCCATTATAACTGATTCACTTAAGTTAGATTCTCGGATGAGCCTTATTCTTACGAGACGTTTGTTTTGGTGGCCGCTGATTGGTTGGTACCGGGAGGTAGGCAGCTCCCAGCCAATCAGCGGCCGCCAAACTAACGTCTCGTAGGCATAGGGATCACCCAAGAATCTACCTTTAAGTGAACCAGTTATAGTCGTTTTAATAGCCAGTTTGAGTACAGAAGAAAAATCAGTAATAAGAAGAATAGAGAAATTCTAAACAAAATAAACGCGGCTGAAATGGCCACATTTTCAATAAAACCTGTATTATTATTATTTTTTATTTATTTATTTATTTATTTATTTTTATTTATTTATTTATTTTTTTTTTTTTTGCTCTATCACAGTCCTCCAATTCGACTGGGTGGTATTTATAATTTGGGGTTCCGGGTTGCAACCTGCCTCCTTAGGAGTCCATCACTTTTCTTATTATGTGCGCCGTTTCTAGGATCACACTCTTTTGCATGAGACCTGGAGCTACTTCAGCCTCTAGTTTTTCTAGATTCCTTTTCAGGGATCTTGGGATCGTGCCTAGTTTTCCTATGATTATGGGTACAATTTCCACTGGCATATCCCACATCCTTCTTATTTCTATTTTCAGATCTTGATACTTATCCATTTTTTCCCTCTCTCTCTCTCTCTTCAACTCTGGTGTCCCATGCTATTGCGACATCAATGAGTGATACTTTCTTTTTGACTTTGTCAGTCAACGTCACGTCTGGTGTATTTGCACGTATCACCCTATCTGTTCTGATACCATAGTCCCAGAGGATCTTTCCCTGATCGTTTTCTATCACTCCCTCAGGTTGGTGCTCGTACCACTTATTACTGCAAGGTAGCTGATGTTTCTTGCACAGGCTCCAGTGGAGGGCTTTTGCCACTGAATCATGCCTCTTTTTGTACTGGTTCTGTGCAAGTGCCGGGCATTCGCTTGCTATGTGGTTTATGGTTTCATTTTTCGTATTGCACTTCCTACATATGGGAGAGATGTTCTTTCCGTCTATCGTTCTTTGAACATATCTGGTTCTTAGGGCCTGATCTTGTGCCGCTGTTATCATTCCTTCAGTTTCCTTCTTTAGCTCTCACCTCTGTAGCCATTGCCATGTGTCATCGCTGGCTAGTTCCTTTGTCTGTCTCATATATTGTCCGTGCATTGGTTTGTTGTGCCAGTCCTCTGTTCTGTTTGTCATTCCCTGTCTCTGTATATTTCTGGGTCTTCGTCTACTTTTATTAGTCCATTCTTTTTCCCATGGCACTCTTTTTAGCCACCTCGTCTTCACTGGTTTTTTCATATATTGCCCCAGTGCTCTGTTCTCGATGTTGGCGTCAATCCTCTATACTTAGTAGTCCTCTCCCTCCTTCCTTTTGTGTTATGTATAGTCTGTCCGTATTTGCTCTTGTGTAGTGCTTTGTGTATTGTCATATGTTTCCTGGTTTTCTGATCTATGCTGCGGAGTTCTGCCTTCGTCCATTCCACTATTCCTGCGCTGTATCTGATTACTGGCACTGCCCATGTGTTTATGGCTTCTATCATATTTCCGGCGTTGAGTTTTGACTTGAGTATCACCTTGAGTCTCTGCATATATTTTTTCCTGATCGTGTCCTTCATCTCTTGTCTTATATCCCCTCCTTCCTTTATTCCCAGGTATTTGTATCCAGTCTCATCTATGTGTTTGATGTTGCTCCATCTGGTAGCTTTATCCCTTCAGTTCTTTGCCTTTGTTATGTTGACTAAGGTGCATTTTTCTATTCCAAACTCCATCCTGATGTCCCCAGATACAATCCTTACAGTCTGGATTAGGGTATCTATTTCCTTGATGCTCTTACCATACAGCTTGATGTCGTCCATGAACATCAGATGGTTGATTCTGTTGCCTCTTTTCTTGAGTTGGTACCCGGCATCCATCTTCTGTAGTACTTTTGTCACGGGAATCATGGCTACTACGAAGAGTAGTGGGGACAGTGAGTCGCCCTGGAAGATCCCTCTCCTGATATTAACCTCTGCTAGTCTTATTCCAGAGCTTGTAAGTATTGTATTCCAGTTGCACATTGTATTTTTGATGAAGCTGATGGTGTTTTCCTCTGCCCCATATATTTTCAGGCATTCTATTAGACATGTGTGTGGTACCATGTCGAAGGCTTTCATATAGTCTATCCATGCCATGCTTAGGTTGGTTTTCCTTCTCCTACTGTTCTTCATTACCATTTTGTCTATCAGGAGCTGGTCTTTTGTGCCCCTACACTTCCTTCTGCAGCCTTTCTGTTGGTGGGGGATGGTGTTTGTCTCCTCTAGGTAGTTGTATAGCCCTTCACTGATGATACATATTAGTAACTTCCACATTATTGGTAGGCAGGTGATAGGCCTGTAGTTACTGGCAATATTTCCCTTACTCTTGTCTTTTGGTACTAAGGATGTTCTTCCTGTGGTCATCCATTTGGGTGCATGGTGATTTGAGATACATTGCCGGAGTTGTTTTGCTATTCGTGGGTGTAGGGCCTTGAAGTTTTTGAGCCAGTATCCATGGACTTCATCGGGACCTGGGGCTTTCCAGTTTGGCATTTTCTTTAGTTGGTGTCTGACTGTGTCTGTCGTGATCTCTGTGAATCTTTGTTTTATTCTCACTGTTTCATCTTCCTTGACTTCCTGGAGCCATGTTGCATGTTTGTTGTGTGATACCAGATTGCTCCATATGTTTTCCCAGAGTCTCTTACTTGGTTCGGCTTCAGGAATTTCTTGGTGGTTGTCTTCCCCTCTTAGTTGGCTGTATAGTCTTTTCTGGTTGGTTCCGAATTGTTTGTTCTGTTGGTATCCCTTATTCCTGTTCATGTACCGTTGGATCTTATGTGCATTGGCTTTAAGCCTCTGTTTTACATCTTCCATTGTGTTGTTTAGTCCCCTCTCTTCTACTTTGTATTTCTCGTTGAGTTCCTCCCTTGTTTTCTTGCTTCTTAGCCTTTTTCATGCCATCTCTTTCAGTTTACTCAAGTCAGATCTCATCACCATGATTTGCTTTTCCAGGCGCCTTTTCCAAGGAGGTTGCTGTTTTGGTTTCTGTTGGATTGGTTGTGCTGGTGGTGTTGGTGTTCGAATCCCCATCAGTTCTGCTACTAATCTTGCTTCTGCATATGCCAAGTTATTTGTTTCTGTGATACTGGTGGTGTGTATTATGCCCATTATTTCATTGACCTCACTTGTTTTCTCCCTTAATTTCTTGGTGTTGTAGGCTTTCATGGAGGGGATCTTTGTTCTCTCTGTATCTGGCTCCATCCATTGTCTAATCTTTTCTACCCATTCCGTCCTCTCTGTTACTTCGTCGGTGCTTCTTCGTGTGTCGTTGTTTGATACCTCATCACCCCTGTCGTCTTCTGTGGCATCGTCTCTCAGTTCGTCTTCGTGTAATTCGTTGTCGTGTGACCTTTCCCTTTCCAGTTCTTCTCTTTCTGTTGGGGAGAGCCAGTTCTTTTTCTTTATGTTCCTTACTTGGTCTGCCAGCCTCTGCTCTGTTTGGGGGTTGTTATTCCTCTCATTCCAGATGTTGACCAACCTTTTTCTATATCCTCTCTCCGTCGGGTTGCTTCTGATGTAGTATCTCCATATTTCCTTATTTTCTTTTCTTGTCCATTTCTTCCTTTGGTTTGCTTCTGTAGCTCCAGTCTCAGGCTGTTGGTTACTGTCGTTGTGGTGGTCAGTTGCTGGATGACGACCTCCAAGTACCTGACCGTCTTCCCCTTCAATTGGGTTGAATACCTGGGCTGCAGACGAAGCTCCTCTGTTGCCAGAGGCTCCATTTACGTCGTTGTCGTTTATTCCTTCATTTCTTAACATCATTGCTGAGTTTTGCTATTTAACCCATAGCTGGACCCTACCCCATCAGGGATAGGTACTCATTTACAGCTGAGTAGACTGAGAAAATTATGGTAAAGATCCTCTCCCAAGGAATCAACGCTAAGGAGAGCGGTCACCCATCTAACGACTGACCAGCCCCAATGTTGCTTAACCAGTCCATTGACGACCCAACCCACTCTGCCACTGCGCCACATATTATTATTATTATTATTATTATTATTATTATTATTATTATTATTATTATTATTATTACTGAATGGGATTTCAAATTTGGATATATGGCCAACCCCTGAGACCTACGAGGTGTAACAGGAGGAAAACCTTACAGTTGCACCAAAAAACAATTGTTGGGAGAGCGCGGAAAGTAAGACTCTTTGATAATATGAACGGAGGTACAGTAACGGGGATGAAAGGAGTTGCAGTTAGGGGCCGCAGGGAAGCTGCGAAGATCCTTAAGTACTAATGCCTACAACGTACTGCGTGAGGTGCGCCGACGACACAACCCCTTACAGATTATTATTATTATTATTATTATTATTATTATTATTATTATTATTATTATTATTATATTGTGGACTTAGAACATTGTATAAATTCTTGTGATAGAGAGTTTTTCCAAATTATTATTATTATTATTATCATTATCATTGTTTTAAGAGGTCCACAATAAGAAAAATTTTAAAAAGTTCGTGTATGATTCATAAACACTTTATAAAAGCTTCCGAACCTTTCTCTGGGTTCGAAAACTTTTAAAAATAAAGTGTTTATTATAAATTACACACGAACTTTTAACATTTTTATTATTGTGGACCTCTTGAACATTGTATAAACTCTCGTGATAGAGAGTTTTTCCCAATTATTATTATTATTATCATCATTAATATTATTGCACGACAATTTGACGTAGAAAGTAACAAAACGAAGAATAAGAGAAACAACACTGACGTAATTATCATCAGGCGTCAATAAACGTGACAAGAACTTGCAAAAAGAATCAAGCACTGAAAGCAAGTTTTCAACTTGCACGTCAAGGCACGCTACCCTTACAACGGCTCACCCTCGACTGAAAGGATACATTCTGGCGGATGGCCCCCACCAACGCCCACGCCCCTACCCACCCGTTACGGGTAACATTCCCACGCTGTCACTGACGAATTTCAGGAAATGGCTTCTGGGTGAGGGTGGAAAGAGAAATAGGGGTTTGGGTGGCGGGGTAGGAGGTTTTGATATAAGATGAGAGGTTGAGGGAGAAGCCGGGAGATCGGGAAGGTGAGTAAGGGGGATGGGGAATGGAGAGGGGGAGGAAGGTGGTGTTTGGCGTCCAGGTGCAACATGAAATTCCCTTCCTCTTCCATACCTTTGCTTCCCTTATTCGACACGAAGGGAATGACCGGATTCTTGCCACCCGCTCTCTCGTTCACGCCGAGCTGAGCTCGTAAGTGTTGGAAAAGAATGAAATTTTCGAGCGATCGGCCTCTTTTAGGAGAAATTAGACCCTAACTGGTCATTAAAGAGAGCAAATGGGATTTCCTCTCTCTCTCTCTCTCTCTCTCTCTCTCTCTCTCTCTCTCTCCTTTCCTAACTTCTGGCTAACAGCTCAATCCCCTCATACTCGAGACCAGCTTCCTCTTCTTTCTTTTTTATCTTGTTTCATTACTCTAGCAGAATCCTTCCAGATCATATCCTTGACCCCGCACCTTTCCTCTGTCCTATTTCAAAATAACTAAATTTCTCTCAATTAAAATAAGCAAAGAACTACACGATTATTCAGATGATATCCTTCTCCCAACACCTTCCCTCTGTTGCATTTCAAAATACCGAAATTCCTCATTACTAAAAGAAGCAAAGACATACACTTTAGTCGTCAGAAGTCCCGGAGAGAGGATCCTACCTCTCTCCTCAGGACATCCTCTCATGACTGACCAAGCTTACAAACCTCCCACCGGTCATAGGAGTCCCTGGAGTTCTCACGTCTCATGATACCGTGACTAAAAACATTAAATATCCAAGAGCTTCCTTTTGTTAAAATATTTAATAAGATTTAAGATATACAAACAGTTTTCAAGAGCCTATCACTTCCCTTTATGGGAACTAAGTTTTCCAGATTGATTTTGCTTGTTAGGAAATCTCCAATATTGTATTTATGTATACATTTTAATACATCTAAAGAATACATTGTCCAATTTCATCTTCAGGCCACACATTGTGCACCTACATAATGTATAAGCGCGGTTTTGTCGTAGTCACCTACGAATCGACAAACTAAAGTAAAAGAATTGAATCATTAAAATATGTAAAAATATAAAAAGGCATAATATCTAATAGTATATTAAAATCATGATAAGTTATGTGCTAGGTTGTGACACCCCACTGACTCTATGCAAGAAAGTAATGCCTGAACCTAGTTATCGATGATAATTCTTCATGGTTTTACTTATTAGTATTATTTTTTTTTTTTTCCTTATGCTCATTCACAATTTAGACAATTATTGGTCGCTCCTTCCTTGGGACATCGGGATATAAGAAAGACTGAAATCTTACAGAAAAGACTATAAAATCTAAATTTATGAAAAACAGGTAAAGATTCTTGATTTCACATTTCAACTTTGAGAACGAGGGATATAATCGACGTCTGGGCCAATTCCTAAATAAATTGTCATTTGAAACCATTGCAGACATTTCCTCTGTAATCAGTCTGGTTCACGCTTCATCTGTTGAGAAATCCTCTCTCCAAGGCTTCAGATATTTAGCGGGATGTAAGGGAGAGGTAAATGTTTTTTTAGTTTTACAGAACAAAAATAAAAACTACTATATTGAATATTTTCGCTCATGAAAATACGATAGATGGAAATTTTTGACCTTTTAATTTATTTATTATAATTTTATTATTATATCTCTATCTTTTTTTCAGGAGTTACTACGAATCTCAATTCTAAATTACGTAATCTAATATAGAATAGAATATAGAATTTAGGGCAAAGGCTAAGCACCGGGACCAATGAGGTCATTCAGCGCTAACACGGATACTGACAGTATAAAGGTCTGAAAGGTGTAACAGCAGGAAAACCTCGCAGTTGCTTTCTGAAATAATTGTTAGGAGAGGCTGGACAGAAAAATGAAAGAAAGATAGTATGAAAGGAGGTACAGTAAAAGGAATGAAAGGGGTTGCAGCTAGGGGCCGAAAAGACGCTGCAAAGAACTTTAAAGTAATGCCTACAGTACACCACATGAGGTGCGCTGACGGCAGGACCCCCTTACGTGGGTAAAGCAAATATAACCTTACGAAAGGAAGTTAGACCCCATTTCTATATTTGGCAGTTCGATGTAATTAGACTGATCAAATTCCATGGGACATTTTGTTCTTTTGAAACTGGAAAATAATAATAATAAAAATAATAATAATAATAAATAAGTAAATAAATAAAAATAAAACAAAGGTAAAATTATTATATAAGAGTATAGACAACAGTAAGTGGGAATATGGAGAGACATCCAAAAATCTCAAGTGAATATCATAGTTCTTTCACATCCACAATTCTAAATGAATTCATCTATTTAGCGAAGAAAAAACTGTTTTCATCGCTAAGTTATCCAATGAATTAAGTACCTGAATTGGTACTAAAAATAATGATTTCCTTAAAAAGCTTGATGGCGCCCGGGATGCTGCGCTGGAACCCGGTGCTGCCCTTCATTTCTCCCCCCCCTCTCTCCCCCCCCCTCCCCTACATTCCCGATCCCCTACCTACCCCGCCCGCATAGTCCCGTACTGTAACTGATTACCATAGAATCTTGAAAATAATCTTATTATGTTTCCCACACCCAAATGACCTCATTTACGTCTTAGAACTAACCTAGCCTAATCCAACCTAGCCTGACCTAACCTAGGAGCATGACAACACAACCCGAGGCTGGTGCAATACTAGTATACATCTGGGGAATTTGCACCCAGACCCCAGGGTGGACAAACAGGTTTGCAGAAGGAGGCCGGATGCATCATGTCTCCCCTACCTACCCCGCCCCCGCCCCATCCGGGGTGAAAAAAGAAAAATGATCAAACTCGTATTTTCTCATAAAAGATAGATAGATAGATAGATAGGACCCTAGTGGCGAGATGAGAACCTCCAGTTTCTCACAGAACTCTGGCGACTCAATGAAAAAAAAAAAAAAAAAAACGTTTACGGGCTGCTCTAGGAGCAAGAGCCCGTGCCAGCGCAAGGCTGGCTTAATCTCCAACAACAAAAAACAAACGAATTTTAAATCTATTACGAAAACAATGCAAAAACGATGAAAAGTTTTGGATATCACTGAAACTGAATGTGATATGCGCTGTTACCCTTTCTATGCGAATTTAATTGAAATCTCCGATGATAAAAAAAGAAAAGAAAAAAAGGCTGGGGAAAAATACACCCTATACCGTCGTAGCATAAGGGACTTTAATAATGCAGAGTACGATTACGAAATGACAATGCTCTTAACGTCTTTTTTTTTTCTCTTTTTTTTTAATCAGTCACGGCGTAATACCTTCGTACTAAAGAAATCCTGTGATTAATCTGAAATTCGTAATCTTATTTGATTAAACACGTCTATATTTGGATAATAAGATCATAATGATTACTCTCCTACACTGCCAATGTTGTTTATTTGTTCTGCCGACTTTCAATAGATGCTTATTTTGATAAAAGGGATTTCGTCAGAATTCATTCGGTGCATTCCCGCGTTTTCTGAATGATCAAACCCGCCTCTATTCGATAGCCAGGTATAACGTCAACCTAAGAAGAGAAGTCCATTAAACTTGCTTTCTTTTCTTCCAGTGAATTACCTGGATTCTGGATAGAATTGCACCAGAAAAATCCCGCGAAAAAGACTTAAAAGCTTCGCGGTCAAGACCAGTCAATGAAAGAAATGGAAATCTGAGAGAGGAAGCTGTTAGACGATGGCATTTGCTGATCAGTTTCGGAAGCGTGGGGCTTGAAAATACCTTTGAAGGGAGGACGAAGCTAAAAAAAAAAAATATCAGTTTCCTTTTTCTACCTTCAAATGAGGCGGAAACAGAAGATTTTCTTATTGCTCTCAAGTGAGTCGTAGAGCAAGAATGTGGATATTAAGGCGAGAAAGTTAAAAGGAATCATATTATTATTATATTATTATAATTATTATCATCATTAATAGCTTTCAAATGAGGCGAAGGTAGATTTTTTTATTGCTTTCAAGTGAATCGAAGAGCAAGAATTTGGAGATGAAGGAGATAAAGTTACAATGAATCATATTATTATTATATTATCATTAGCTGTCAAATGTGGTGAAGACGGAAGATTTTTTTATTGCTTTCAAGTGAGTCGAAGAGCAAGAATGTGGGTATGAAGGAGAGAAAGTTAAAAAGGAATTATATTATTATTATTATTATTATTATTATTAGTATACCGAAAATTAGGTACGATAAATTCGTAATGATATTAAGTCTACGGGCTGTGCCAGCCCCGTTTCGGGGAAGGCCCCGCCCCCTCCGGCCCCTTTGGTGCCTTTTGTTGCTTGAAACCCTATTATAATCCTTCTTAGGGGTACCCACTATAACCCTGCTAAGTTTCATGCCCATCGGACTAGCCGTTTGGCCGTGATTAAATGACAGACGGACGGACAGACATAATGCCCATTATAGTAAAATTGTTGCTTTCAAATGAGGTGAAGATAGAAAAAGGACTTTTGTTATTGCTGTCAAGTGTGGCAAAGAGCAAGGAATTTGGATATGAAGGTGAGAAATTTAAAAGGAATCATAATATTATTATATTAAAATCACAATAGATTATTCAGAAGGCCAATATGTGAGACAGCAAGAAACAAAATAAGCAAAAAAGAAGATTCACGACTTCAAATGTGACAACAGAGGTCGGATGTAATTAACAGAGACAAAAGGAGATATAACAACAAAGAAAATACTCTGGGCAACGCCCACCCCGTTTTAAATAAATATAAACTATTTTTTAATATTACAAAAATAAATACCTAATGCATTGCTAGGTCGATTGTACCTCAAATCAGCAGCAAAGGGAAGGAGCAACTCCTTACACCAGCCAGTAAGGACATGAGACTAAAATGAATATAGTACCTGCATCGCAGACCAACTTGAGAGTCACAAGAACTCAAGTCCCTTTTGAACTGAAGCTCAAGTAATATGTTTGTTTGTTTGTTTGTATGGTGTATTTACGTTGCATGGAACCACTGGTTATTCAGCAACTGGACCAACGACTTTACGCGACTTCCGAACCACGTCGAGAGTGAACTTCTATTACCAGAAATACACATCTCTCACACCTCAATGGAATGCCCGAGAATCGAATTCGCATCCAGCGAGGTGGGAGGCCAAGACCATACCGATCACGCCACTGAGGGCTTCTCAAGGAATATGGACCAACCTGGTGTCTCTTACGACCATTTTGCCAAGAACTACCTCTGGCACTGGACAGTGAGGAAATGGATCTTTCGAGTATCAACCTTTTACAAACAGCTGTCAATCTCCACTTATGAGAAACAGGTAAAGAATCTAATCTGTGTATATTTCAAAACAAGGAATCTGATCGACATTCGTGCCATTTCCGAGATTCAGATTGGATTTTAAAACGTCGCCAGCATCCATTCTATGATCGGGATTCACTCTTTCACCTGTCGAGACGCTCCTTCCCCTAGGCTTTACTTATTTAAAGAGAATGTAAGACAGAGAAGCTAATTATTTAGTTTTACGACAGGAATTCCAAAGTACATTACTAGAATATGGAGCCCCCATCGCTCGTGAACCTGAGAGTCAATGTTAGTGAAGTCCTTTTTGAACTGAAGCTTGAAAACTGTATATATGAAGTAAGTTCAGGAACAACGCCTTTTTTCTTGCACCATTACATGGCACGCAACACGCGTAAACGTTGGCTTGCGATCGAAGGTAGACAAATTTGGCTGAATAATCAGACATTATGAACACCAGTCTTGAACACCGCTTATCTTGGAATGGAATCATGGCGCCGGATCGGTCAGTGATTTGACAATAATCAAAGTAGCATGACTCTATGTAGACCTCAGATAAGTCTACCATTCATTTTGCAATGAGAAATCTTGCATCATCTGCATACTATACTGTACTGTCATATTTCCAAGTCCAGCAGTCCTATTGCTATAGTAGATTCACATCAACCGTGCATTTAATGTCTATGCCAGTCCCTTACGACGCTCCTGATTGGCTGTTGATAAGCCAATCAGAGGGCTGGAAACTCTCAGTCTCTCTCGAGAGAGTTCACATGGGTTGTATCTATGTTTCACCTCTCCTGAGGGATACGTCTTTCAAAAGTATCCCTCAAAAGAGGAGGAATGCATATCCTGCCTAAGTGAACTCTCGAGAGAGACTGAGAGTTTCCAGCCCTGTGCTTGGCTTATCAACAACCAATCAGGAGCGTCGTAAGGGACGGCCTTAGACATCAAATGCACGGTTGATGTGAATCTACTAAAGTAAAGGCTTAAATAAACAAATATCCTAGAACACTACGTAGTTTGACTACAGCTCTGCAACTTGTGAAGCAATTAGGTGCAGTCTGGTGGTGCTTAATGTAATCAAAGTCAACATTACATGCAATTTAGCAAGTTCGGATTCGTTCGTTGCAAAGCTTATCTTAGATGGAGATACTTTGATCTAAAATACCTAATTGCATCCGGTTCGTCGTCAGGAAGTCAGAGAGCACTGGAGGAGGAATTATGGTAGTCTGCGCATATGCATAAAGCAGAGGGCGTGTAAAAAGGATTAACATATATGCAAAATAGCAGCTAATACTACAGATAAGAGGGGAACATCAAAAGCTTTCCGATATTAACTTCCGTTGAAAGAGAAACTCGACAGGAGAATTCAAAGGCTGCAGTTATGTCATATAGTGGAACTGGGTCTATATAAACACCAAATTCAGGTAAATGTGAGGATTATTTTACTTCCTTAAGTATAAACCTCTTAAAACCGTTTCCTGAAAGACTGTCTCCTGAGAATTCACAGGCTGCAGTTACGTCACACTGGAACTGGGTCTATACAAATACCAAATTCAGGTAAATGTGAGAATTATTTTTTAAGTATAAACCTCTTAAAACCGTTTCCTGAAAGACTGTCTCCTGATCCACCATGCCGTAGTCTGGTATATTTCCTATGCACATGACCTGTTACCCTCAATAAGCATTCATCTTGTCGAATCTGTATCCTATTTCTGATCAGTGTGATCTTCAGAATCTGAACAAATAGGCTTTAGACAAGACCTAAATTTCTTATAAGACTTTGGGAATATTTATGTGATTTTTCAAACAAACTTAGCAGACAATCAAACAATCAAACAAACTGGGGCTGGAAATTACAGACTACTTCTTACGTTATGCATTGACTCTCCTAACCAAGGTATCAAGAGGCTTAACCTTCATGAGCCGATGAAGTAACCAACTCATAACACGAGGAGGAGGAGGAGGAGGATTGAGGGTGAGGTGGAAGGGTACTAGAGGGCAGGAACAGGAGGAGTAAACCGGAGGCATAAACAACGCACTACCAATGCCAGAGAAAGAAGAGAGAATAAGGAGATAATAGAAATCCCATGACGACATAACAGGATCTTACGAGAGAGAGAGAGAGAGAGAGAGAGAGAGAAACAAGATCTACTGCCAAGGTGGACGAGAGGTTGACCAGGCGAGTATACAAAGAGGTAACAATAGGTCACTTTCTTTGTCCTCTCAGCATGACCGGGTTAAGAAACTGAATACTACATATCAAGCAGAAACTGCCACTTGCATAAAAACCTCAACAACGACAAGTCCAAAGTCAATAAGCTCTCATTGAGGAAGTCGTAATGTTCCCTGGACTTTTCGAACGGGAGAATCTCCCTTGAAACAAAAGCGCTCGCCCGGGATTGGACGTACGATCATAACGACATAATGACGGAACATAAGAATCACTGAAAGGAACAGGGTACGGAACGAAAAGAGACAGACAGACACACAGACAGACAGAGAAATGAACGGGAATAAATTTGAGTGGGGGGGGAAGCCACCCGCCGAGAACATAATGAGAATAATAGCTGGGTTTTCAGAAGCTTAATTAACCAAATAACTGTGTCACAAAGGTAATGTGCGAGGAGAGGAAGAAGAAGAAGCCGGTAAAGAAGGAAGGTATAATAAGAGGAGAAATATCGGAATAAGTATTAACAATAAATCGATAAAAGGGAGAGGGACTGTCAGGGAAAGAAGCAGGTAAAAAATCTAATGCATCACTTCGTAGACAACTGGAAGAAATTGCAAGAGAAATCGAAATGAGAGCAAAGTAAAAATAGCGAACAATAAAAGGAGGAATATTAATATATTAATTTATATAATAATTATATTATATTATATTATAAATTATTTATTATTTATTAACTAATATATATATATAAATATATATTAAGCGACAATCCCACAGGAAGATGATAGTCCAGAATCAGAGCGCTTTTCGTCTTTACTAAGACTTTGTCAAGGAGCTCCTTGACAATGTCTTAGTAAAGACGAAAGCGCTTGGATTTCTGACTATCATTTTCCTGTGGGATTCGCTTATTTATGAAGTCACGTGCATCTACTGTGATTTTTAATATATATATATATATATATATATATATATATATATATAACTATATAATATATATTATTATCATTACTATTCATTATATTATTATTATTATTATTATTATTATTATTATTATTATTATGATTATTATTATTAATTACATTTGTGAACGAGCCACTATGGCATACGAATTAATGTAGCTTAAATTTGGACTTGATATCATTGGGTAGTTTCGTTATAAGTCACAGCAAGGCGCAGAGAGAGAGAGAGAGAGAGAGAGAGAGAGAGAGAGAGAGAGAGAATGTAAAGCTTTTGTATGAACATCAAAGAATAAGACGAAGAAGGGCTACACAAGACTTTACCAGCCTTGACCTGGACCCCGCCGGAGTGTAGATAACAGCAGTATTTTACTCCACCCTGACCTCTCTCCATCCATCCTACCGTACCCCGCTGGAAATACCCGTAGGCCCCAGCATACCCATCGGCTCCCTGACCTCTATGCCCAGTATGCCCAAGAGATACTGCGAGTCGGTGATTCATATATGCCGATACCGCTGCTTTGCGAGGTCTTCGAAAAACTAAGAATGCAAAGTTTACGCCAAATTTTTCGAGAGAACCTCTGCGTAGGTTTGCGTACTTGCGTAAGGCTGGCTTCAGTACCTCTGCGTTCTTGCTCGCTTTCGTCAGTATAAGTAAGCATGAATAATAATAATAATAATAAAGAAACCCACAAAATCACTTTGTAACTTGTTTACTTCTAAGTATTTACATTTAGTAATACTTAGAAGTAAACAAGTTACAAAGTGATTTTGTGGGTTTCTTTTTCAATCTTCAGAAGAAAACTGAAAGAAGTTTTTGTTTGGTTAATAATAATAAAAATATATTAAGCTCATGAGATTCACGAACTAAATTCAACATGCTTATAGTTTGGTTTCATTTAATTAAATCTGGAAAGCAATCAGTTCTTATAGTTAGTTTTATTTTAGTTTAAATCTGGAAAACCGTCAGAATCTGGAACTGGGAAAATTCCACACTGAAGCCTAATCGAAGAGGAAGTCGTATGAATTAGAAGACACTGGAGCAACAACTGAAACCTAAAGCCTAAGAGAGAGAGAGAGAGAGAGAGAGAGAGAGAGAGAGAGAGAGAGAGAGAGAGAGAGAGAGAGAGAGAGAGAGAGAAAATGTTATATCGATCAACTTGACAAAACGATTGTGGCAGAATACTGCAAAGAATAGAAAATATTGTTTATATTTTTCTTTTTTTAACCGAATTGTGATGATTCTTCACAAATACATAACATGTATTTTCTAACTCTGTTTGGCCCCAAAAATACCCAGCGATGATTCAATGCTTTACAACGACTTTAATACATAAGTTTAAGGTTCTAACTCTACTAAGTAATTATTTAAACTATTACACTATTGCTGGGTTTTAGGGAACTTTTCATCCGGAATGCACAAAATTATACACAAAAGAATAAAACTAGAATTGTATATTCATAGATATACCAAATTATGCTATTCCTTCAAAGCTGCACCATATTCTTTCTGATAGAATTTATTCCTTTCAAAAACTACGTTACAAAACCAGAGTGTAGATTTAAAAGATCTCCTTGCATGATAACATATCGGTGCAAACAAAGATAAGGGTTACCGTTCTTACATGACAACAACATAAACATCTCAGAGCTGATAAGACTGACACCCTTTGTCCTCAGTCTCGGACTAGATAAGGGCATCGGGGTGCCCTTCGTGGAGCCCTTTGACCAAGACGATGTAATATCTCCTCTGGAACTGTTTGTCAAATGAAAGGGGCAATCTTATGGGAAGAAGTCTGGAAAACACCAAAACAAGCGTAGATCAAATAGTGTTGTGGTTTCTCTATGTGGATGAAACAGCAATAGTTGATGTGTTTCAATGGTATTCAAAGGTCAATCTTTTATTAGCAGGTAAAGGTCAGTCACGCCAACAATGAACAGAGATACGGTTCAAATATACATACGAAGGTTGACAAGTTAAAAACCATTTAGCAGCTGAAGTAATGACGCAAAAGCCATACATACACACGCACACACACGTTTTTAGAGAATTTTACTGAAAAGAAAAATCAACCGAGATTTCAATAAATTGTATTATTCTCTTTGTAATAATAATAATGATAATAATAATTATTATTTTTGTTATCATTATTATTATTATTATCATCATTATTGACAGATAGAACTCTAATAGCTCATCTGCATGGGATATGAACCCGCTGTATAACTGGAAAGTAATAATAATAATAATAACAAATAGAACTCTAATAGCTCAGCAATTCTTTCAGAGGACTTTGCAGCATCAAAACTGGATTTTTTTTTTTTTTATCTTGCGTAGGGGAAAGATTGTTTTGGAAAATCCCGCCTCGTCCCCCTCCCCCCCCCACTCCCCACCCCAGAGCATTAAGGTTCTATTGTTCTCAAATATAATTTCGCTATCTTCGACGTTGTGGCAGCTATTTAGGGTCAAAATGTGGAAGAAACTTATCGAAAAGAGTCGACAGAAGCATAACCTTCAAAGGAGAAAAGTTCCACTTGGAAGTATTCGTCTTTTCATGAAAATCCTACCTTACGACATAGAAATGACAAAGATAAAAAAAAGGGAGTCGGCAAATTTTTCAAGAAATATATCGAGGGAATTCTGTCTTAATTTGCCCATAAATATTGATGCTAAATGAGAATCAAAGAGAACTAGCAACATGCTACCTAAGTCTTCATACTTGACAGAATTTAAATCCTTATATGAGCAAATTTCGTATTGATATATATATATATATATATATATATATATATATATATATATATATATATATATATAATTTAGTATATCTTAGTTTAACCAGACCACTGAGCTGATTAACAGCTCTCCTAGGGCTGGCCCGAAAGGATTAGATTACGTGGCCTAGTAACCAGTTGGTTACCTAGCAACGGGACCTACAGCTTATTGTGGGATCCGAACCGCATTGTATCGAGATATGAATATCTAATCACCAGAAATACATTCCTCTGAATCCGCGTTGGCAGAGCGGGGAATCTAACTCGCGACTACCGAATCGGTAGGCTACCACGTTAACCACTCTTCCAAACGAGGTATATACATATCTATAATATATATATATAATATATATATATATATATATATATATATATATATATATATACACAGAGAGGAGAGAGAGAGAGAGAGCACGTTTTGATACGTGGCTTGCCAAACAACAACAGTTTATCAGCCACCGAGAAGATTGAAAATTCATCTAAAACTGCCAGACACTCAGGCATTCACCCCAAAAGTGATCCACAGCTGTTTATCATTCACTTGAGTGAATGAACGCCGGGATATCAACAAGCATTCCGGTGAGTCAGCCGAGCTGAGAGTCTGAGTCGAGAGCTCCGGAACCAAACCTTGATGATGAGAGTGATTCAGTTCACCTAAGGAAAGGGGAAGATATCTTGAGGAAAGAAGAGGGAGCTTTTATGAATGGATACAGAACACCGAGTTCTCCTGGACTTGGTCGCAATCGTCCTCTGCGTTCGCGTGATTTGGCTTTGAGCAGAATACGAGGAAAGAAATGGGGTTGCGAGTGGGTTGGTTGTCCAGTGCGATAAAAGTTCGCTTCCTTGAGGTTAAAATGTGTTCAATTGATATTCTGAATGTAAATATAGCGCAGTGACGATAGTGATTGCCAAGTGGGTTGCGGAAATCGATCAATCAAGTCTATTACCCCAACTGTATTCTTGGTTCTGTAATGGAAAAAAAAACATTAATTCTGGCAGTGCGAAAGTTAGGAGTAAAATCATTTGTTTACTTGATATTCAGATTGTAAATCTACCGCATTGAAGATGATTCTTGCAAAGCAGGCTTGCAGAAATTAATCTAGCAATCTATTCCTTCTGTGTATTCTTGATTCGGAATGTATATATCTAGCGTTATGGCGGCAATTCAAAAATGAATCAACCACTCTATCACCCTTACTGTATTCTTGATTTTAGGGAGAATCAGGAGTGTAATGAAATCATTGTGCACTTGATAATATGAATGCGAATATGGCACTTGCAGAAATTAAAATGTAATCATTCGTGTACTTGATAATCTGAATGTAGATATGGCACTTGGAGAAATTAGAATGTTCAGTCTGTTACTACTTCTGTTTTCTTGACTTTAGAAAGAAACAAAAATAATTAATACTGACGGTGCCAGATTTAAGAGCGAAATTTGTTTGTTATTCGAAATGCAGATCTATGACGTTGACGATAACTACCAAGAAGTAAGCTTGTAAATATCGATGATTCTGTTAGCTCTACTGTGTTCTTGATTCTAGATCAGTGTTTCCCAACCTGTTGTGACACTAGCACACCAAGTAGTAGTCAGTCCAGCACCCCTTAATATATTATCACTAGGATAAAAGAAGGTGAATTCTACTACTTGATCATTAGATTTTTTTGTTGTTGGTTTTTTTAAAACTAAAACAGTGCCATTATTGCTCATAGCAAAAATAAGAAAAACCAAGAAAAAGAAAATACCGAGTAAAAACTCAAACATGCACTGCAATGCTAGGCAGTGATTTTTATTAGCACCACCGGTTGGGAAACACTGTTTTACAGAGAAACAACAAACACTTATATTGGCAGTGCCAAAGTCAGGAGTGTAATCATTCGTTTATTTGGAATGCAAATCTAAGTAGCCCAGAGACGATGATACTGCAAAGCAACCCTGCGGAAATTAGTCTCTCTGTTAACCTTCCTGTATTCATAATTCTAGAGGGAGAAAATAAAGACTAATACAGTGTTGGTACAGCCAAAATTATGAGTTTAATCATTTGTTTAATCGATATTAGGAAAGTTGATCAAGCCCAAACACGATAATTCTCGCAAAGCAACCTTTCGTAAATTAATCAAGCAATTTATTACGCCTATGTATTCTTGACTACTAAAAAAAAAAAAAAAAAAATCAGTCTTGGCATTGTCAAAATAAGAAGTGCAATTGTTTTTTCCTAGCCAGAATCAAGAAAAAACTAAATATTTTCACAGCTATGGCATGTGCACACTGAATGCAGAGAAAAAAAAAAAAACTCGCAAGACAAAGAAATGAGGTTTACAACTCTGGGTAAAAGTTACACATTCTACCTGTCTTAATCTTCGAAAAATAAACAACCTGCATAATTGAAAAGCGAGCATTTAATCCTTGAGCTTATGTATGACCAGAATTGCGTAATAAATTCCACTCAGTGTGATCTCTGAGCTCTCTGAATCTTTTTGTTTTTTTCGTGTGTGTGTTAGAATTTTTGTACGAAGCTTATCTACATATTCCATTACATGAATCTTGAAATGACTGTGAATGAGGAATCATACGACCAGTGTATAATTATACATACGAAGCATATCTTCCCCCGTGATTCTGACTTAGTGGTCTTAGCCACTTCTCTATATATGCACATACACACACAAGCACACACACAAATATATATATATATATATATATATATATATATATATAGAGAGAGAGAGAGAGAGAGAGAGAGACGACGAGGAGACGATGAGGGGAGAGAGAGAGAGAGAGAGATCGGAGCAGTACGATTTGTTCATGCTAGTTCTTCTAAACCAGGATTGCATCTACGGTTTGTTCATGAGCATAATGGAGTCACCTTCAAGCCGAATAATTCTAGCAAAGTTGTTTTTGGCTTATCCTAAGCAACGGCATGTTTTCGGAAAACACAAAACAATGGAAAAGAAAAAAAAAGCTTATTACACAATCATTCTCATCTTGGCTAGACTATACCAGAACCACACCGAGCGAAACGAGAAATGTTGGGAAACACAAAAGGTACGTAAACACCACAGTGAAACGACATATACATGTTAGAAACTTATCGCATATATGTCTCAAACTGTTGGGAACAAGTCACTGACCGAGAGTGGAGAATGAATCTTTGGCAAACGTATGAAGCGCCGATTAGGCCTAACGATAAGTCGCCGACATGACGTTACATTGTATTCAACTTGTTTGTGATGCGTGTGAAGTAAGTTGCCGACATGTGCTTATGACGTAATTTACTGTTATATAACCATGAATGAAGACCGACTCATCAATCCGAAAGCCATAAAATGTCTCTATCCTAAAATAGTGATAAGGAGTTCAAATCCCAACGATTTTTTTTTTTTTTTTTAGTTTGAGCTTTTAAAATTAATTTATTTTGTCATCATGAATGGAACGAGAATTCTCTCTCTCTCTCTCTCTCTCTCTCTCTCTCTCTCTCTCTTATGAAATACAAAAATATCACGTTTACGAAGCAGAATAATCCTATTAGTTCGTCAGTTTCATGAGTACTGAAGAGTATACTCAGAAGTGTTAACAATTTTGCAAATGTAATATCAAGAGTTTTCGACTTCATACCCTAAGAATTAGTCAGGGGCATGAGAGGTGAATGAACTTAGAATTAAGGAAGGACCATTAAGGTATGTGGGGCGTCCTTGGGTATTTGGCAAAAAAGAAAGAAAAAAAAAGCAGGAATCTTTAGTCGGGATCTCCGGATGGGCGGAAATGTTGCGCTATAGAATTTAGGAAGTGGAAGCAAGCTGGCTGGGGCTTATGGAACTGAAATGAAGGGTAGCTGAAATAATCACGGGATGACGCCAAAAAGAGCCGAGAGATTGATATATCCTGCTATGATATGAGCTCGTTGGGACGTGAAAATATTGACAGTCGATTTTTTTTTTTAGATTTTTTTTATCTTTCACACGGAGTGGACCATGAGACTAGAATGTCCCTCCTGGAGTATGTAGTACTAACTAGACGCTTTCACTGACGAAGCATCTTGGGTTATGCTCCATAAACGAGGCATCGGATAGCTAACCGTTGACGAATTGTAATTGATAATCTGTGTACACGATACACTGATGGGATAATACGAGTCCGTAGTCGCTATAGCTTATAGTGTCGATGGATAGGTTGAAAATGGTATGGGGCCCTGCCGACCGTTGGCTCACAAGGTCAAAGGGACGGTTGGAGAATGGATGGCTGGGAGTGAGGGAGAGGGGGGGAGGGAGGATCCGGCCATGGGGAGGGGTTGGAAGAGGCTGAAAGGGTTGGTTAGGTACCTAGAGATGGTTTGGGTTGGTAGGGGAGGGGGGGGGAGGCGGGAAAGAGACCAGGGGAGAACCCTGAGATCAGACAGAGCGGCAAAGGCTCAGGCTGGCTGGCTGGCTGGCTGGCTGGAAGGGTTTCTTCTTCAAGAGCCCTTTAGTGGGCGGCTTTAACCTTTCCTGTCGGAGGGGCTGAGGGTGAAGCCCCTATAATTTCACCCCTTTGCGTGCTGAGCCTCCAACTCCGTTATTGTATGCATGGAGAGATGGCGGCGCTGTCGATACACGAATCACGATAGGGCCGATCGCGTTCACACGTTGCAAACGTAGTTCTTTTTTCCCTTGGAATTCAATGCTGTCGATAATGAGCAGCTTTGCTATTCCAAGAGATACACGTAACTGTTACACAAAGTGAAAAACACACACACACACACGCAAACAATCACGTTCATGTCAGCAAACGCACAGATAAAAATAAAAACATGCGAAGCACAAGTAGTACATAGCTATGTACAAGCTATGTGCTCGGTTACTTATACACAAATACTGAATAAAAAGTGAAGCTAGAAAACCAAGTAGCGTTTTACGTAATTCATCAAACTGCAGTCATTACTTTAATGAAGCCGAGTTAGAAGATATTAAAGAGAGTCTCTGAGGGAGACAATATGGGTTGAAGTTATGAACGTTCTTGGCTGAGAGGCTGCAGGCTCAGTTGTTATATTTATTGTTATTTTAGCTGTTAATTTTGTTACTGTTTTCGTGCCAAGTTGTCCCCTATTTCAATAAGCACCCGCTTTCGGTTTAGTGGCTACTAAGTTTAGCAACAATGCTTAGCCCGTTGCTGAATGACCTCTGGTTCCATGCAACGTAAAAACACCATACAAATAAAAAAAAAAAAAAAAAAAAAAAAACAATGCTTAGCTAATCAACTAAATTAGTAAATGTTGCACGATGTTTGTTTTACTTTCGCTGGAAAAAGAGTTGATATTTTGCGTTTTGTTAGGCCGCTGGAAATTCCACTCATTTAATTCAAGATTAAATTGGAAAAATGATTTGTAAAAATTCAATCTAAAACATAACACAAATACTATCACTTACCAAACTGAAAGTTGCGTCACATTTACAAACAAAGCGACACTCGTTATACGTATGTAAATATTTTTAAGCTCCGCGAAGGGAATCTTGGACATCAAACATTAATCGGTTCTAAACTAATCACAAAAGTATTTCATATTATTTCTATGTATTACAGTACTGTAATCAGAACGATGCACAACACTCCAGTCGTTTAATATATTTCTCTGGCTGTTTGAACGATGGTTATTTCATTTTTTTAAAGAATAAATTTGGCACTTCACAAGGCACAGTAAAATGTTTTTAACGTTCACTACTGAAAAGGAAAAAAGCAAGAACAGCAGGAATGATAAAATACGACTCATCAAAGGATGTCTATTGGAATGTAAAAATCTTAAGAAATGATAAAGATAAAAAGGACTGATGATAAAATACGACTCATCAATTGATGTCTATTGGAATGTGAAATTTAAAAAACAATTATAACGATAAAAAGGATTGATGGTAAAATACGACTCATCAATTGATGTCTATTGGAATGTGAAATTTAAAATAATTATAATGATAAAAAGGATTGATGATGAAATACGACTCATCAATTGATGTCTATTGGAATGTAAAATTTGAAAAAAAATGATAAAGATAAAGAAGACTGATGATAAAATACGACTCTTCAATTGTTGTCTATTGAAAATTAAAATTGAAAAATGATTTAAAGAAACTGTTGTGTTTAAAGTTAGCATCTCTCTGGATCACCACGAAGCTTCGACGTTTGTCTTTCGCTAACATGAAAACAGTGAGAACTCGACGTAACGACTCTACTATGACCGTGATAAATTTGATGGAAATGGATGTAATCATTCACAAGCAGCTGAGGAAGCCAAGGATGACGATTTCTATTAAAAACGATTTCACGGTTGTGTAACGTATGAAAAGAGGCATCTGGAGTTATATTCATCTTTGCGGATAAGGAAAATACTATTCCATTTGGAGTTACGTTTGGTGTTCATGCGAGTAGTATATACCTGTTAAGGCATAATAGAAGGAAATAGAATAAGCTATTCCAAATGATCCCGTATACATAAGAATGATGAATTCCTAAAACTATCTTTTAAACTCCAAAACAAAACAGACACGGTGACCGCAATTATAATAAGTTTAACTAGAATTTTACTTGGCTCGATTTTGGCGATTTTGCAGTAAATAGATGGTTGCCTTACCAGAAATTTGAAATCTTGTAACGAAACAGAACGTTTAATTGTATTCATTCTGCAAAGTCTTCAGTTTGTATACATGCAGTAAACCAAAGCGCCCCATTATGAGGTGATTACAGTGATGAATACTTAAAAAAAAAAAAAAGTGCTCAGGTCTTTGTAAATTATAAAATTTGAAACCAAAAGTCTATGAGGGCGCCTCAGTGGCGTGATCGAGTTCGATCCTCGGGCATTCCATTGAGTTCGATCCTCGGGCATTCCATTGAGGTGTGAGAGATGTGTATTCCTGGTGATAGAAGTTCACTCTCGACGTGGTTCGGAAGTCACGTAAAGCCGTTGGTCCCGTTGCTGAATAACCACTGGTTCCATGCAATGTTAAAACACCATACAAACAAACAAAAATCTATGAATCAGTCCGCTTATGTTACAGCATTTGAAAACTACCATTATAAAAGAGATTATATTCTTACAACAGCAGCATGAAGTCATGGAACAATCCAAAAAGTAGTAGAATTAATTGCAACTTGTACTTATGTAACAGACCAAAAATATTCTGCTTTTTGCAACGCACCTTGAGGAACAACACCAAAAATGCTCGCTATCTGCAACTTGCACTTATGAAACAAACCAAAATATCAATTATTTTGTAACTTGTAACTATGGAATAATCTAAAATGTTCAGTTATTTGCGACAGAACATGAAATAAACTGAAATGTTCAGTTATTTGCAACTTGCACTTATGAAACAAAACCAAAATGTTTTTTCAACTTGCACTTACGCAACAATAAAGAAATTTGTTATATACAACTTGCGCTTATGAAACAAAACCAAAATATTATTTTATTTGCAAGCTGCAATTTTGAAACAAAACCAAAACGTCCAGTTACTTGTAATTTGCACTTAAGAAACAAAACCCCAATATCAGTTATTTGTAACTTGCATTTATGAAACAAGCCAAAAGCATCAGTTATTTGTAACTGGCTCTTTTGAAAAAAAAAAAAAAAATCAGTTATTTGCAACCACCACTTATGAAACAAACTAACGTCAGTTATTTGCAACTTGTACTTATAAAAAATCCAAAATATCAGTTATTTGCAATTTTCACTTATAAAAAATCCAAAATGCTTAGTTATATGGAGCTTGCTTACGAAACAAACCAAAATATCAAAATATCCACAGTCTCTTGCGACTAGTGCTTAAAAAAAAAAAAAAAAAAAAAAAAAAAAAAAACTAATATGCTCAGTCATTTGCAACTTGCTCTTACGAACCAGCCCAAAATGCTCATCAGTCTGCAACCTGTCTTTAAAGAAAAACTAGTGCGTTGCAGCCCAGGAATTAAGAAGCATGCCAGCATGCGAAAACTAATCGTCACGTGACTCCACAATGGATATGGAGAACAATACGCTAATCAGGTACCTCGTTCGTTAATTAATATTCTTCCCGCACGACGACACGCTGATAACGACCCAAGAGCGACTACGACTCGTCTGGTTCTTTGAGGAATGTTCCCTTAGTCGTCCTCCAGTCGCTCTGCAACTTAGAATACTATGTAATATTTGGAGGAAAACCTCGACATTGTAAATACTGTGTGGCATTATGGCTTGCTTCGAGCTTGCAAAGAAAAGACACGTAAACATTGTGGTCTGTTTGGCAACTAAAAACTTCTGAAAGGTTTCATAAGTGCAGTGATGGTTTTATACGTCCCTGATTCTCCTAAATACCGTTGTTTTCAATTGCTTATTCTATTTCGCCATTTTGTTTCGATTATGCCATTCCATTCTTATTCTATGGATATTCATAGTTCCTTATCTGCAAAGACTGAATATATTAATTATTGTATTTGTGACTTGTTTTGGTATATTTCATTAAAGGTTCCTGGCATAAATAACATGCATTTATTCCGTGAATTACGACATCAGTTATATAGCGAAGGTGTGCATGATGTAATGTGACATTTTCGGTGAGTGTACGCTTGCACGCTTAATCAAAACGTACCCGGGTACTGATATCCAGACTAAAATTATATAACAACAAGCATTTTCTTACGTAACATACACCCACAAGTCCAAAAATACCCAAACTGATTTAGTATTTTCATGTTAACATTTACGTACATACACTCGGGTGATGAAGGTAAATAAATGACATTTAGAATTCTAATATTTGTTTTTTTCATTATTAGACGAAACCTAATCGCATGGAACAAGCACACAGGGGCCACGACTTGAAATTCAAACTTCCAAAGAATGTTGGTTTCAACCTCCTACCACAGACCCCACTCAGAGCCAGTGATTGTCCATCGCCCTGAGGGAGACGCGAACTCGCGACAGCTGAGTGGCATGCTACGACACTAACCACTATACCAGAAAATAAGACAGGTAACATGAGCATAGAAGGAGAAGAGCAGTGTGGGTTAAGACAAGAACAGAGTCAATGTATGAAGTGTTGGCTACGAAACAGCTGTCAGAGATGCTGAGGAGTACAGAATAAGTTTGTGTCATAAATAAGCTTATAGTTACCGATTTTTGTTTTACCCTGGGTCCTGAGACAAGTCCAGTTGTTTATAGATAAGACAGCGTTAGATGGCGATGGTTAAAATAAGGTGCAGAAACTGAAGAAACTGGTAAAAAGAGTTCGAAAGCCTTTGCGGGCAAAGAAAGTCAAGAATACTAAAAGCACTTTCCCTTGGCTGAAAGCAAGAAAAGCTTAAAGGAGATTAAATAGCAGCAGGGAAGATGGAGAGATGATACAGTGCTAGATGGCGATCGTAAAGAGAAGGCGCAGAAACTAGCAAAAGACTTTGAGAGTGTTAGTAAGCAAAGAAGTTGAAGAGTAGGGCCCGAAAACATGTTGCAAAGTCATGCTCACAGCGCCCCGCATGAGGTGCACTGACGGCGCTATACCCCCTGCGGAGAATATATGACTTATTATCTCACCCAAAGGAGAGTTAAATTCATAGACTTGTAGGTATTACTTTAGAAGCAGTGGTATTGTTCATTTGTCCTAAAGGTGAAATCAATGGTTGATTTCATCATATGAAAATATAGAGAATATATTGACTTATTATCTCACTCAAAAGATAGTTAAATTCAAAGATTTAGTATAGGTATTACTTTAGAGGCAGCGGTATTGTTCATTTGTCCTACAGGTGAATTCAATGGTTGATTTCATCACATGAAAATATGGAGAATATTATGACTTATTATCTCACTCAGAAGATAGTTAAATTCAAAGAGTTAGCATAGGTATTACTTTAAAGGCGGGAGCAGCGGTATTGTTCATTTGTCCTAAAGGTGAAATCAATGGTTGATTTCATCACATGAAAATATGGAGAATATTATGACTTATTATCTCACTCAAAGGAGAGTTAAATTCATAGACTTGTAGGTATTACTTTAGAAGCAGTGGTATTGTTCATTTGTCCTATAGGTGAAATCAATGGTTGGTTTCATCACATGAAAATATGGAGAATATTATGACTTATTATCTCACTCAGAAGATAGTTAAATTCAAAGATTTAGCACAGGTATTACTTTAAAGGCGGGAGCAACGGTATTGTTCATTTGTCCTAAAGGTGAAATCAATGGTTGATTTCATCACATGTGTAGTAGAAAAAGCTAGATCGTAGAGAAACACTTGTAAGATAAATAAATTTCCTCGGAAAATATACGATCTGACAATCCATCACACGTGGAAACAATAGGAAAACTTTACTTTACTACATTATTTTAGAAATAGCACTATGATACCGGGAGCATTAGCGTTCTTGTGAAAAATAATTCACAACTGTGTTTCCATTTTGGATAATCATATATGACCACCTGTTCAGGCGCAATAAGATTTTTAACTGTCGGCTGAAAAAGAAAATTTGCAGTTTCATGGAACAAAGTAAACTGTGAGCGATCAGATAAGCATTAAGTAATAAATATTTTGCCTTTTGACGAAACTGAATTGATTTTTGATGTAACACTAAATAAAGAAAAGAATATCTGTTGACCTAACACTAAATAATAAGCATTTCATCTTTCGGCGTAACGCTAAATAGTAAAATATTCTATCTTTTGACGTAATACTAAATAATAAAAAAAAAATAGTTTTTTGATGTAACACTAAATAATAAAAGTTTTATTTTTTGACGTAATACTAAATAATGAAATATATAATCTTTCGACGTAACAGTAAATAGTGCAAATTTTATCTTTTGACTTAATACTATATTAATAAAATTCTTACCTTTGGACGTATCATTAAACAATAATTCAAGTTTCATCTTTTGACGCAATACTAGATTAATAAAAATATCATGTTTCGACGTAAGACTAAATATTAAAAGTTATATTTTTACGTAACATTGTATAATTAAAATGTTATCTTTTGCCGTAACACTAAAGAATTAAAAGTTTTTTCTTAATATTTTGACGTAACATTAACTAATAAAAATTTGATCTAATGACGCAACACTGAATGATAAAAAAAAATTCAGCTTTTGACGAAACACTAAATAAGAATTTCATCTTTTAACGTAACACTAAATAACAAAAGTTTAATCATTTGACGTAACACTAAATAATAACAATTTTATCTTCGGACGTACCGCAGAATAGAAAATTTCTTCATCTAAGAGAAGATAACC
>NC_087210.1:75726616-75729116 GCF_015104395.2 Macrobrachium nipponense | reverse complement strand
GGGGAATTTTTTAAGTTGATAACAATTTCGTCCCCCCATGGGATCGAACCACCGTCCAGGTGGACGGGGACGAAATCAGGACAGTCAGTGACGCTATCCAATCAGCCAACAGAGACGCTATAAGTTCATATCGATTCTGACCTTAACAAATTCACCCTCGATCTGGATGCTTTCGTAATTAGAATCGATATGAAACCCCGTCTACCATGTTGGCCAATTCGAGCGTTTGACAGAACGTAGCCTTTTGTTATGAATAATTATCACATCGAACCGTGATCCATTTATATATCAATTGTTATCAACTTAAAAATTCCCCTTCGGTACATATATGAAAATATATCATTTGGGAGGTAAGTGAATTTAGTATTAAAGGACATTTGTAGCTGAATTGATATATATGGAATCACGGTTCGATGTGATAATTATTCATAACAAAGGCTACTTTCTGTCAAACGCTCGAATTGGCCAACATGGTAGACGGGGTTTCATATCGATTCTAATTACGAAAGCATCCAGATCGAGGGTGATTTGTAAGGTCAGAATCGATATGAACTTATAGCGTCTCTGTTGGCTGATTGGATAGCGTCACTGACTGTCCTGATTTCGTCCCCGTCCACCTGGACGGTGGTTCGATCCCATGGGGGACGAAATTGTTATCCAACTTAAAAATTTCCCCTTTCGGTACATATATGAAAATATATCATTTGGTGGGGAGGTAAAGTGAATTTAGATATAAAGGACATTTGTAGCTTGAATTGATATATAAATGGATCACGGTTCGATGTGATAATTATTCATAACAAAAGGCTACGTTCTGTCAAACGCTCGAATTGGCCAACATGGTAGACGGGGGGGTTTCATATCGATTCTAATTACGAAAGCATCCAGATCGAGGGTGATTTGTAAGGTCAGAATCGATATGAACTTATAGCGTCTCTGTTGGCTGATTGGATAGCGTCACTGACTGTCCTGATTTCGTCCCCGTCCACCTGGACGGTGGTTCGATCCCATGGGGGGACGAAATTGTTATCAACTTAAAAATTCCCCTTCGGTACATATATGAAAAAATATCATTTGGGAGGTAAAGTGAATTTAGATATTAAAGGACATTTGTAGCTTGAATTGATATATAAATGGATCACGGTTCGATGTGATAATTATTCATAACAAAAGGCTACGTTCTGTCAAACGCTCGAATTGGCCAACATGGTAGAACGGGTGGTTTCATATCGATTCTAATTACGAAAGCATCCAGATCGAGGGTGATTTGTAAGGTCAGAATCGATATGAACTTATAGCGTCTCTGTTGGCTGATTGGATAGCGTCACTGACTGTCCTGATTTCGTCCCCGTCCACCTGGACGGTGGTTCGATCCCATGGGGGTGGGGGGACGAAATTGTTATCAACTTAAAAATTCCCCTTCGGTACATATATGAAAATATATCATTTGGGTAGGTAAAGTGAATTTAGATATTAACCCTCTTACGCCGATTGGACGTATTAAACGTCGAGTCAAAATGTCTCCCGTATGCCGATTGGACGTATCATACGTCGGCTCAAAAAAGTTTTTTTAAAAAATTCGCGGAAAAAATACTATAGGCCTACCAGCCGAAAACTTTTGTATCACGCGCCTTGGGGATGCTGGGAGTTCACGGATCAAGGCGTTGTTTTGTTTACAAATCGCTACGCAGGCGCGCAAGCGCGAATTTCTTTCTTATCGCACTAAAAAGTATCAGTGACACATCTCGGAAATTATTTCGTCACTTTGACCATAATTATTGCACCATTTTAAATTATCCTTTACATGAAGTATTATATATGAAAATGTGCGCAATTTCATGCACAATACAACTAAAAAATACTCATGATTGTAGCTTTTATCAGTTTTGAAATATTTTCATATAAATAACGATAAGTGCAAAAATTTCAACCTTCGGTCAACTTTGACTCTACAGAAATGGTCGAGAAACGCAATTGTAAGCTAAAACTCTTACATTATAGTAATATTCAATCATTTGCCTTCATTTTGCAACAAATTGGACGTCTCTAGCACAATATTTCGATTTATGGTGAATTTATGAAAAAAACTTTTTCCTTACGTTCGTGCGATAATCTTCCGATAAATTTTTTCGTGCGATTGTCCTAATGTTTGCACCCTTTTAAATTTGCCGTTACATAAAGTTTTATATATGGAAAATGTGCGCAATTTCATGCAAAATACAACAAAAAACAACCCATGGTTGTAGCTTTTATCAGTTTTGAAATATTTTCATATAAATAACGTTAAGTGCAAAAATTTCAACTTTCGGTCAACTTTGACTCTACCGAAAATGGTCGAAAAACGCAATTGTAAGCTAAAACTCTTATATTCTAGTAATATTCAATCATTTACCTTCATTTTGCAACGACTTGGAAGTCTCTAGCACAATATTTCGATTTATGGTGAATTTATGAAAAAAAAAAACATTACGTTCGCGCGGGTAACTTCCGAAAAAATCAG
>NC_087210.1:75714116-75719116 GCF_015104395.2 Macrobrachium nipponense | reverse complement strand
TGACAAAGTAACAAGTTTAAGCTCGATTCGCAGACGTTGACGATTTTTTGACAACCGGAAAGAGTGTACCTGATAAAATCATTTCTTAAAGGCAAGAGAGAGAGAGAGAGAGAGAGAGAGAGAGAGAGAGAGAGAGAGAGATTATATCCTTCCATTGTCTACAAAGTCTTTCGACTGCTTGTCTGCTAAGTAAAGGACAAGAGGTCGGAAGGCCTTGCAGGATTCCATCGATTCTTTTTCCTTCGTGGAATTTGTCTTTATTTATATATACTCGTCACGTACCATATCTTTCGTGATTCAGTATAATGTATATATATATATATATATATATATATATATATATATATATATATATATATATATATATATATATATATGTGTGTGTGTGTGTGTGTGTGTGTGTGTGTGTGTGTGTGTGTGTGTGTGTGTGTGTGTTTGAGTTATTTATTTAATATATTTCATCACGTTTCAGCTGTATATATATAGATATTATATATATATATATATATATATATATATATATATATATATATATACATATAAAACGCATTCCGTCTCGCTACAGCGACCACGTAAAACATTAAAATTAGCTCGACAAAAACAACGAATCGGTCATGCGCCAACGCTCATTATTCATCTTTTTATTCAACTCCAAATAAAAAGAAAAAAAAAAAAAAACTCGTCCTAGGACTTGCACCGGAACTCCACGAGTCATGGAAAGATCTGGAAGGAAAGAATGACTCGTTTCCAAAGAATGCAATAAACGAGTTTGTTCCAGTGGTTAAGGTGCGAAGAGACGCCATTTTGAACAACAGGACAACATTCTCATGACGACAACACATCAACAAAAGCAACAATAGCAACAGCAATAACAACTCCGTTTGAGATGCAGAGGTGGCGTTCACGAATGCATTCGTTGGTGTTATATTTTACTGGTTATATATATAGTTATTATATATATATATATATATATATATATATATATATATATATATATGTGTGTGTGTGTGTGTGTGTGTGTATTGAATTCACTACACAATTATTATAGGTAAAATCCTCTGGCTTCCCAGTCATAATTCCCTTTGAGTCAGATATTTCTAAGTTAAGGTAAATTTGATATTGTACGATATAGGTGTCTTAACATTATGAACATATATAATATATATATATATATATAGATTATATATATATATATATATATATATATATATATATATATTAATATATTAAGGAGAGAGAGAGAGAGAGAGAGAGAGAGAGAGAGACTCCCACCTTCCTCGACGTCGAAATTTAATGAATGGGAGAGATGCTGGGAAATTTATATCTATCCCTTTGTTTGTTGGGGAAGACAAACAAACAGTGTGGAGTGGTGGGCCTTCAGATGCTCTTATTTTTTGGTATCTGATCTAGCAGGAAAAAAAAATAAATGGGGGAGCTGGGGAAAGGGAAGATGAGAAGGCAGGACAAAGGAGAGACAAAGAAAACTGGCAAAAGACACTAAAATACAACTTGCATCGAGAGAGGGTTCTTTAAAAACCTGTTTTAAATGGCAAAAAAAAAAGTCAGTACCAGTTCTAGTTAGGTTTAAAGGGAAGGAAAAAATATCGAGTGATACTGTTGGAATTAGGAGACGAATCCAGTATTGCGTAACTTATTAGAGATAAAAACAAAGCTTTATTATCAGAAAAAAAACTTTTGAGAGATACTACTGTTGGAAATAGGAAATGAATTTAGTATTATAGAACTTATTTGAAATAAAAAAAAAATCATTAATATTATACTTTTTTATCAAGTTCTCGTTAAATTTAAAGGAAAGAAAAACTAGTTTTCTGTTCGGTGGTGGCCTCAGCCACGAACCGTAAAACTTTTAGCCGCGGCCCATGAAACTCAGCCACGGTCCGGTGGAGGCCTGTGTTGTTGGTACCTATTACGCTGCCAGAAGTATGAGTATGGCTATCTTAAACCTTAAATAAGATAAAAACTGCTAATACATGAATGCTGCAAATTGGTATTTTGATGATTGGAGGGTGGATAGTCAAAATACCAATTTGCAGCCCTCTAGCCACAGTAGTTTTTGAGATCTGAGGGCGGACGGACAGACAAAGCCGGCACAACAGTTTTCTTTTACAGAAAATTAAAAATTCGAGAGATGCTGCTCGAATTTGGAGGTGAATCCAGTACTGCAGAAGATGAAAGGGAAAAAAACAAAACATCACTAATATAACACTTTTCTCTCAGAGTTCTCGTTAAATTTAAAGAAAAGAAAAGAAAAAAAATTCGAGAGACACTGTTAGAATTAGGAAGTAAATCCAGAATTACAGGAGATGAAAGAGAGAAAAACAAAACTAATAAGGAAAGGAAAAATGCCCTAAGTAAACTTGGTAGTATAAAGCCATAAAATAGATAATAAGAATCCACTAATGTCACACTTTTTTTTTCTTTTATTGAAGATAGCAATTCAGTTTTGTCCGTGTGGCCAATGTTATGCACAACATGAATGAAAATAATAAACTCCAGTGGCATATTGAACGTCATAAAACCCAAAACGTGACACGCAGCCAAATTCTTGATTGAATACAATGAACTATATTAAGGAGACAACCCATTTTTTCTAACTATATTTGAAAACAGGATGATACTGAATGAGAAAATCAACTTTCCTAATCGGAATCTTTCCATAATGAGCCCATAAAATTCCTAAAGGAAAATTGATATGTTGAGAGAGAGAGAGAGAGAGAGAGAGAGAGAGAGAGAGCAAATTGGTACCTTTCAACTGAGGGTTTCAAACAACTGGTCAAACATGGGCTACACGTAAGGATCGAAATACAGTGTTATGAGGACCCCTAACCCTTCTGCCCCCCCCCCCCGCCCCTCATCGCCTTTCCAACCAACCCCCACCCCACATAGCCCTACCTTAGTCCTTGGGAAATTCTTTGAACTTTTATGCTACAGTTGGGTAAGGTTGCAAGGAATTATATACTACCCCCAAAAAAACTACTGCAGTAAGGTTGTGATTAATGAATAATAAATAATTATTGTTTTTCTGTTAAGTCAAAGTATATAACATAACAAAGTAATATGCATGCTATCGTTAACATAATAAATGAATCAGTCAATAAAACTGAAGAAATATTCTTGAATTTCAGTGCAAACTTTCAACATTATAAGTAAAATCTGTTAACCAAAGTCAGTACTTTGAATAACATCTAATCGGGTAGAAGGGCATAGACCGCATACCCAATTTTTCTTCTTAATATAATTAAAATAAAATTTTCAAGTAATACCTATAAATGCAATGACATTTATAGAAGAAAAGGTCCAGTTTTGGGAAAAACGAATCCCACCCCAAAACAAAACAAAAATTTTAGGTACCGGCGTGTTATACCACTAAAAAAAACTATCGTAGCAGCGAAAGTAGTTTTCCAACGATGTTCTAATTTATCAGGGAACTATCTGCAACATTGCTTCCAAATTAGGATTTATAACGACATTATAGAATGGGAAAAAATTTGTCATAACTCATTGGTCATAAAACCATCTGACGTCGTAAATCGAATGGGTTATCTGATTTTCTCGATGGCGTCGTAAATAGATAATCCACGCAAGGATCAAAGAATTCGGAATTTATAAGAAACTAAGGTTAAGAGATCAGTCCTAAGATCCTACGGTATAACTCGAGGTTAAATATCACGATGGCAATTCATTATGTAGCTGAGATATATACATGAATTTGTCCTTTGAATATCACTCCAAGAGGGATGTAAAGACGTATGGATAATTCGTGACCATGAAATCCTCGAGGACAATATAATCCTTCTAGGCAGAGGAATGTCTGAGTGCTTATAATACTTCCAAGAAGAACAAGGCTAAGATGTATATAACGCTTCCAGGCAGAGCTAGGTTGGAGTACACGTAATCCGTTCGGGTATAGCAAGGTTCCGGTACATAAAATCCTTTCAGGCAGAGCAAGGTTCTAGGCCACATAATCCTTCCAGGCAAAGTAAGGATCCACTTCGTATATATTAAATCTTCCAGGCAGAGCAAAGTTCGAGTACATACTATTATAATCCTTCTAGGCAGGGCAAGGGTCGAGTACATTTAATCCTTCCAGACAAAGCAAGGTCTGAAACCATTTAATCCTTCCAGGTCGAGCAATGCTCCGGAGCACATAATCCTTCCAGGTAGAGCAAATTTCGAACACATATAATCTTTCCAAGCAGGACAAAGGGCGAGTACCTATCTATATTCCTTTCAGAAAAAGCAAAGTTCCAAAATACTTAATCTTCCCAGACAGAGCAAAATTCCAGTACATAAAATCCTTCCATGGAGGGGAAAGGTCGAGTACACATATTCCTCCCAGGCAGAGCAAAGTTCGAGTTCATAAAATCTTTCCAGGCAGGGCGAAAGTAGAGTACACATATTCCTTCAGGAAAAAGCAATAAAGTTCCAAAATACTTAATCTTCCCAGACAGAGCAAAATTCCAGTACATAAAATACTTCCATGAAGGGGAAAGGTCGAGTACACATTCCTTCAAGGCAGAGCAAAGTTAGAGTTCATAAAAAACCTTTCCAGGCCGGGGCGAAAGTTCTAGTACCCATAAAAATTCCTTCCAGGAAGGGCAAAGTTCGAGTACACATATTCCTCCCAGGCAGAGCAAAGTTCGAGTTCATAAAATCTTTCCAGGCAGGGCAAAGGTAAAGTACACATATTCCTTCCAGGCAGATCGAAGTTCGAGTACATAAAAACCTTCCAGGCAGAGCAAAGTACGAGTTCATAAAATCCTTCCAGGCAGAGCAACGTTCGAGTACGTAAAATCCTTCCAGGCAGGGCAAAGGTAGAGTACACATATTCCTTCCAGGGAGAGCAAAATTCGAGTTCATAAAATCCTTCCAGGCAGGGCAAAGGTAGAGTACACATATTCCTTCCAGGCAGGGCAGGGCAGGAGTCAAGATCAGATTATTTCAGACCAAGCAATGTCCAAGGACATGTAATTATTCCA
>NC_087210.1:75696616-75709116 GCF_015104395.2 Macrobrachium nipponense | reverse complement strand
GTTTCTGACTTTGAGGAAAGATTTGTGTATAAACATTGTTTCTGACCATAGATAAGTTTCTGGCCATGAGAAACGATCTGTGTATAAACTTTGCTTCTGGCCACAGAAAAACATCTGGGTATAAAAAATTTTTCTGGCCAAGAGAAAAGATCTGTGGATTGACATTGCTCCTGACCAAGAGAAAATATCTGTGGATGAGCATTGTTTCTGACCATAAGGGAAGATATGTATATGAACACTGACCATGAGAAATGATCTGGGTATAAACATTGTTTCTGACCGCAGGAAAAGCTCTGTGAATGAAAATTATTTCTGACCATGAGGAAAGTTCTATGGATCAACATTGTTTCTGACCATGAGAAAAGATTTGAGAATCAACATTGTTTCTGATTTTGAGGAAAGATCTGTGTATAAACAATGTTTCTGACCATGAGAAAATCTCAGTTGATCAATATTTTTCCTGACCATGAGAAAAGATCTGTAGATGGACATTGTTTCTGACCAAGACAGAAGATCTGTGGATAAACAATGTATCTGACCAAGAGAAAAGATCTGTGCTTAAATATGCTTCTGATCATGGGGAAAATATACTGAATACTGGTGACTGGATTTCGATCACGTACTCTGATAACGATTAGCTGCCTGAAGGCTGTCGTGAGCTGACTGACTATCTTCTTGGCTTTGCAATTCACAATTAAGTGGTGTAACTGAGAGAAAATTGACACATTAAAACAGAATTAGCAGAATTGTCTTCATTGCATGATTAGACTGCATTCATGTTTTTTCTGCTCAGTCATGCCTTAAAATAGCAATTAATTAATTACAGTAAGATCAGCTATAATAGTGGGAGGCAATAAACGCGGAAACAGGTGTTGGTTTGAATTTAACAAAATTGGAACTGTTAAAAGTTCATTCGGGCATGCGTGCTAACAGGATGTCTCCAGAACGGTTGAATAGAATATGATGAAACTTGTCAGATGTTTCGTTTTCAAGAAATGAAAGTAATAGTCTAAATTTTGAACGTATTTCCCACAAAATTTATCATTCAGGGAAAGCTTCAGACGAATATTATCTATTAGGTTTCATCAAATTTCGTTTGTCCGTTTTTGAGATATGCTAAGACTCACCTTGATGATTTTCAATGGTTTAACTCTTAATAGTTAACGGGGGGGAAGCTCTCAACTGAACATCTAAGTTTTGTCTACTTATAATAAACTAGATTATTATCGGAGTCAAACATTTTTATAAGCCACCAGGCATTCAACTTCGCGCCAAATTCCAAAGCAGTGATGTGACGTCATAAGTATATCTTAGTTTAACCACACCACTGAGCTGATGAACAGCTCTCCTCCCATTGCAGACATTTCGATTCGGAACAGTCAGTCAGTTTCGTCCACCACATCATTACAAAAATTCTAATCATATGCTGATATCTTCTCCTAAATATCGATACCGCAGCTTAACGAAACAGAAAGCCTACTATCAGGTTGCGCACGAACCTTCTTCACCTGCACACTTCCAGGATAGCGATAAGTATATATGTGGGACCAAAGCAATTCCTAATCCAACTTTCTAAATACATGAACGACATCTGTGATAGAAAGGGACTCCTATCACATATCAGAAAAAGACCTACGAATCTAGTATATCGACATCGGGAATCTGAAGGAAATAATAGACATTGACAGGGTTTTTCTTATACATATCTATGACTTTTCCGCAGAAGTAGTCCAAGGGATTATTTAGTCATATATAGATTAATGAAGTAAAAATACGGTTTCAACTAAATCTTTATGGAAGAAATACTTATTCGAAATTTCCACCTGTAATGGAGAATGTAAACACCGGCCATAAAAATAAAAAGCGAAAACAAAGAGAAAAGTACGACAGATGCCTTGCCAAAGAAAAGAAGTAGTCACTTACTGAGAGATAGAGAGAGAGATACATCTACTAAGTGAGAGAGTGAGAGAGAAAGGGCCATGGGAGCTAAGCGCTTAAGATTTTCCCAGCTATTTTTGGGATTACACGGGAAGTAGGAAGACGAGAGAGAGAGAGAGAGAGAGAGAGAGAGAGAGAGAGACTTTCGAAGATGAATCTGTTATATTAGCAGAGTCATTGCGTGATGCTTCCCTTTTTTAAACGTTTTACAACTACTTCATTGGTTCCACAAGCTATTTCAGAAGAACTCCCGAACATTCGAGATGTTTTTGTAACCTACTCAAGAGAGAAAGCCGTTTCAAATGTCTCGTTAGAAATAGTGTAGAATGAAGGCAAGAGCTAAATTTGACTTAAGAGATGCATCGCGTTACTAATCAATGGCTAAGACTTTTTTAAAGTACCAAATGACTTATTAATACAGTACCAAGTCATTTACAAATACTGAATTATAATGCAGATTATATAAACGTGTCTAATAATCATTGGAAAATAAGTTAAAATCATCGGAAAATAAGTTAAATCATTAGAAAATATAACTTTCGTTACAAAAGACTGCTGGAACGATGACGGATCAAGTGAAAATTACTGGAAAGTAAGTTAAAATGATTGGAAAATGTAACTTTTTTAATGACTACTGGAATGATGACAAATCTAGCTACATTCACTGGAATACACGTTAAAATCATTGGAAAATGTAACAGCGTTACCAAAGACTACTGGAATAATGACGAATCAAGTTAAAATCACTGGAAAAATAGTTAAAATAATTGGAAAATATAACTTTCGTTAACAAAGACTGCTGGAACGATGACACGTTAGGTTGAAATCATTGGAAAATATAATGCTCGTTATCTAAACAGCATGAAAGATGACAAATTAAGTTAAATATCACTGGAAAATGAGATATTATCTTTGGAAAATTCTGTTACCAAAGACTGCAGAAACGATGAAAAAGTAAGTTAAAATCATTGGAAAAAATAACTTTCGTTACCAAAGGCTATTGGAACGATGACATATAAAGTTGAATATCACTGGAAAATGAGATACTATCTTTGGAAAATTCTGTTACCAAAGACTGCAGAAACGATGAAAAAGTAAGTTAAAATCATTGGAAAAAATAACTTTCTTTACCAAAGACTGTTGGAACGATGACAAATTAAGTTAAATATCACTGGAAAACGAGATACTATCTTTGGAAAATCCTGTTACCAAAGACGGCAGAAACGATGACAAAGTAAGTTAAAATCATTCGAAAAAATAACTTTCGTTACCAAAGACTGTTGGAACGATGACAAATTAAGTTAATATCACAGGAATATGAGATACGATCTTTGGAGAATTCCGTTACCAAAGACTGCAGAAACGATGACAAGCTAAGTTAAAATCATTGGAAAAAATAACTTTCTTTACCAAAGACTGCTGGAACGATGACAAATGAAGTTAATACCATTGGAAAATATGATTTTGTTATTTGGAACGATGACAAATTAAGTTAAGAGTGTGATCAAGATTTTCTTGCGAATTTCGGAGAACAATTACATTAAACTCAGAATTTGTCTAAATTAGGTCAACGACCAAATGAACCTGGGAACACACAGAGCTGCATGACATTCCAGAGCCGAGACACGAAGGCATTCCACCGATCGAAAAATTTCCTCGTGATATTCAAAAGCTTTTTATTTCAGAAATGTCTTACCAAACACCTCGGATAAAAAAAAAAAACATTTCCTAGAGTAATGGCCACTTAATTAACTGAACTCCGAAGCAGATAGCGATCTTAATCGCCAAAATGATCAAGAAACTCGAAAGTGAAAAAGAAAAAAAGGAGTGTGAGAGAGAGAGAGAGAGAGAGAAAGAGAGAGAGAGAGAGAGAGAGAGAGAGAGAGAGAGAGAATGTACACGTGTGTGTATGTGTGTGTGTGTTTGAGAGAAAGTATGGACGTGTGCGTGTGCGTGTGTGTGTGTGTGTGTGTGTGTGTTGTGGTGAGAGAGAGAGAGAGAGAGAGAGAGATATTGTATGAGGGAGAGTCTGTGTACGTGCGAGAGAGAGAGAGAGAGAGAATGAGGGAGAGAGTGTGTACGTGCGGGAGGGACTGTGTGTGTGTCTGTGTGTGTATGTATGAGAGAGAGAGAGAGAGAGAGTGCGTGTGTGTGTGTTTGAGCGCACGCACAGCCGTAGAATCGTGGTGGCGAGGAGGTCTTCCACGGCACATTTAATTCGGAAGAAAAATAGAGGTGTGACTCAGGAGGCAACAAAAACAAAATTATGGAGAGAGATTACACAGCGAGTCGGGCGGTAAATATATATCATCAAGGCGAGGAAACGAAGATTACCTGAAACGCTCCGTGGGGGTATTTTGCCATCACCTGCTTTGACCTCGGGTGACCCCTGGCGCGACCCTAGATGTCAAATGACTTCTGCCTTCTCCGGGCGAAGATGAAGTGGGATATGATTTCCGTCCCGTGAATGACTGTGGATTTGCCTGGAATTACCTGCTGTCTTTGGCAACAGACAGTCGTTTGTTTCTCTGGTTGCGTGTCCCAAGGAAGGCGAAAAACGCTACGTCACTACAGCAAGAATGTGTTTTGGTACTTTAAGCGTGTGAATAGTTTCCGTATCTTACTTTTAAAGGTTTCAAAGGGGTATGAATTTGTTCTGCTGCTGCACACCTTTCTACAAACATTAATTTAGTGTTGAGACACTTCCTGGCAGAGTTTACGCTCATATATGTACCATGACCAAAAATTGTTTGGTGTGTGTGTGTGTGCGTTTATGTACGAGAACTATGACGTCTTTAGTGCTGGGATACTTCCTGGCAGAGTTTACGTTTATACATGTGCACTATCCAAACACTGAGGTGTGTGTGTGTGTGTGTATGTGTGTGTGTATGTGTAAAAACTATGAAGTCTTCCACATGACATAGCTGAATGCCTCCTTTACGTAAATACACTTCTAAAAAAAAAAAAAAACTAGGCTATATAACCCCTCATTTCAATAAACATTAACACAGCTAATTATACACATTTCTGCGTATCAAGTAAACAAAAACAGACGGTGGCATTCTCTTGCAAGGGACGTGTCAATGATATAATCACTCTGAGTTTAACCGGAATTCTCCTCATTTAACACGAAGGAATGTACTTGATAACTTGCAGTCATTATGACTGACGTTTTATGGCCTCGTCTTATGCTTTCATTATTTCATTCCTTGAGAAAACAATAAGGTATACCCATAAGGATTCTTTACTATAGAAAATGCAACAAATAAATCATTTGCATTTTGGGTTTAATTTTTCTTTATTCATGTATTCATTTTTTCCCACTTTGGGAAATTCTTCTTGTTGCTTTATAACTGAAACTTCTAATGAATCATTGGTGTAAGTATCATTAGTGTCTACATGGAATTTAGCATGTCGCATGTGATCTAAAATATGGATATCAATGAGTATTCGAAACTCAGTAAAAAGGACAATAATAGAACACCACCAACATAAGAAATCACAAATGTTCTTGAAATTACTTATCACAAACTAACAAATTTAAAGGGAACCCATTACCAAAACTAGAGTACTTTCAAAAACAAAAAGGAAGCAATCGAACGAAGATGGAAGAGTCCACAAAAACGAAAATAAAAGACGAAATTGATACGAAAAGTGGAGAAGTGTTTAGAAATCCGCGGCCATGATGAGATTAACAGATAAGACCGCAGCATGACTTCTAAATGGATGTTTTCGCTCTACAGATTACCGAGGCACCGATCACGCTCTCAGGTTAAACCCCACATGATCGATTTATCTCTCTCTCTCTCTCTCTCTCTCTCTCTCTCTCTCTCATGAATTAACCTTGTAATAGTAGTTAGATTAAGTATATCTCAGTTTAACCAGACCACTGACCTGATTAACAGCTCACCTACGGCTGGCCCGAAGGATTAGGTATTTTTACGTGGCTAGGAATCAATAGGTTACCTAGCAAAGGGACCAACAGCTTATTGTGGGATCCGAACCACATTATATAGAGAAATGAATTTCTAATCACCAGACACAAATTCCTCGGATTCCAGGTCGGCAGAGCTGGGTATCGAACTCGGGACTACCGAATCGGTAGTCGAGCACGTTACCCACTCGTCCAACGAGGAACTTAGTACAATAGTAGTAGATGTTGGTGTTGTTGTTGTAGAAGTAGTAAATTGTCTTCGGCTGTCAGATAGACTGATGCCTCGTACAAGAATAGCACTACAGTAATATTAACCGAGCATGATAATTTCTTTATTTTTCCTCTCTCTTATGAATGAACCTTGTAGTAGCACTAGTAGTAGTAGTAGTAGTAAGTAATTTGTCTTCTATTGTCAGTAAACTAGTGCCGCGTACAGATATATCATTTCATCATTGTTAGTAGTATTAAAGGTAATTAGTAGTATACCCACTTTTGCAGTAGTAGCAGTCTAATATTTTTCGTAGTTTAAAGCATAATTTCTTTAGATCTATTAGCAGTAATAAGAGTCACAGCATTATTATTATTATTATTATTATTATTATTATTATTATTATTATTATTATTATTATTATTATTCAGAAGCTAAACCCTTATCCACAAACAACAAGCCTGAACGGGCAATGGACTTGAAATCCAATCTTCCAAAGAATTTGGAATTTTATTATTATTATTATTATTATTATTATTATTATTATTATTATTATTATTATTATTATTATTATTATTATCAGAGAATAAACCCCTATTCATATGGAAAAGCCGAAAAGGCCCATAGACTTGAAATCTAAACTTCAAAGAATAGGGAGTTACTTCTTCATAGCGACTACCGATCCCCTAAATGTAGCCATAATGACTTTACTAAATCAATTGAGACTAGGAATTCAAACCCTTCCTTAGGACAGGGGTCATGTCAAAAGGGGTGAAAAAAAAAATTCCACGGGACTCCTTGCCAGCAATTTCCATAAGTGCAGAAGCTGCGAGGGATAACCTTTTATTCCACACAGTATGCAAGAGCCGCCTCCCCTAAAAAAAAAAAAAAAAAAAAAAAAAAAAAAAATTAAGGAGAGAGAGAGAGAACAAAAAGATAAACATGGCAAAAACTGAACCCAACCAACAGCTACCCGACTGCAATAATGGTGACCCTACCCACATTCTGCCCGGTGTGAAACTGATGGACCTGACGGTTATACAAATGCAAGACTAAGGTTTTTTTTTTTTTTTTTTTTTTAAGGGTTTTTTTTTTTTTTTTTTTTCTTTTGTATTTTAATTTTTTTTATATATTTTCTTAACTTCTCGGGCTATTTATTTATTTCTAAGTAAATACGAAACATAAATCAGACTTATTCCGGATACCATTATGGAATTCTAACTGATGCGGAAGAATGCCTTTAGAAATCAGCCAGAGAGAGAGAGAGAGAGAGAGAGAGAGAGAGAGAGAGAGAAGAAGAAGAAGAAGAAAACTACAAGAACACGCTCATGCCAAATGCAAAACGCAGCATGAAATGAGAAAAAGGACGAAGACTACATAAATGCAAAAAAAAGGAAAAAAAAAAGGAGGACAATAAAGCAGCGGCACAGATAAGAAAGCAATAAGCGATAAAGAAAGGGAGTGGGCCAATAAAGAGGAGGCAGCGCAGAGTGATGATAGAGTGGGGTACTAGGAAATTACTGCCTTTCGGGGATGGCTCCTTTGATGCCTGGTCAGACCGGGGCCGCTAAACTACCACTCTTCCCTTCGCCGAGGTTGGGTGGGGGGGGGAGCCCCCTCCCTCCCTCTTACCATTTACCGCGGCCACCGCCACCTCTCGTGGTATACATTCTTTAGCGCCATTATTGCCGTAATCGTCGTCGTCGTCATCATCTTCACGATGATCACTATCATCATCATCATCATCATCATCGTGGTCACTAACATCATCATCATCATCTCTATGATTATCACTATCTTTATCATCATCTTGATCATCATCGTGGTCACTATCATCATCACTATGATTATCACTATCTTTAACTTCATCGTCATCATGATCACTATCATCATCATCATCATCGTGTTACTATCACTGTCATCATCATCATCATCTCTATGATTATCACCATCTTAATCTTCATTCGTCGTCATGATCACTATCATGATCGTCGTCGCCGTCATTATCACCATCATGATCTGGCACCGTCAGCATCGTCGTCGCCACCATCATTATCACTATCATTATCTGCATGTCGGAACTGGCGACGCCATCATTATCACTAATCATTATCTTCATCGTCCTCATCGTGATGGCAGTCATAATTATCACTATTATCATCCACCTCTTCATCATCATGCTAGAAATCATAATCGTCATCGTCACTATCATTACCTTCGTCATTAGCTTCTTCACTAAAATTATAAACACCAACGTTATAATGACGCTCACCTTCATTACCATTACAACGTTCATTATAATCATTCATGATTATCACTGTCACCAACTCCATGATAATAATCAGTAATACAGTTTCTCCTTTCGTTCCTATCATCATCATTGCCTTATCATGATTCTTTCCCTTCGTTGGAAAATTTCCCGAGAGAGAGAGAGAGAGAGAGAGAGAGAGAGAGAGAGAGAGAGAGAGAGAGAAACATCAAAATTTCAACTGTAAAATCATCAATAATGTACTAATCTCGCCTCAATTTCCTGTCACAAATGAAACAACCATTGTTGAAAGTCAACTCACTTTCTCCATTAACTGAAGCCACAAATTCTTAGTTATAATACAATTAGAGTACGGGCTAGATAAAGGCCAGGAATAGACCTATAATTTGCCATCGTACAAATAATCTTCAAGTTTTCGATTTTGGTATCGTACAAATAATCTTTAATTTTCGATTTCACAACGACCCTACCGTTAGGCAGATTTTAATCTAGATTGTACGACTGGTCTTGGCTTTCTAGAGAATAACTTGTGTGTGTGATTTTTACTCTAAACATTTTCTTTATAATCGCGTCTTAAATTACCAGGGCATTAATTATTAATACTCAAGGAAAATTTACTAATGAATAATCACAAGGATACGGTCATAACTGACTTGTAATTAAGCGTCAAATAAACGTTAAATACAAAACGTCATTATTAGACTATACTAGAATCGAATTACAAAACCTGAAGATGTTATGACGGAAATGTCAGTTCATTCATTATCAGCATCTTCCATTAATCCTGCTTTGTGAAGCTGAGGAAAAAAAAAAAGAATAAGACGAGAAAATAATTTTGTTAATTTTTTCCCCCAATCAAGACAACCCATTCGTCAAGAAAACACCATCCTAGAGTAATGTAGAAATTCAAAGATACATCCTCCTAAATCTGGAAAATCATTAAACATTATTTTATCAGGACTCAGTTTCTTACTAGGAATCTTCACCAGCAAAGTTATTTTAGTTAGATGCCATTTCAGGGTATAAGAATCTCACTTATGGAGATTCGCATTTATAAAGAGCGTGTAGAGGAGATTATTATTTATTACCTAGCCACTTGGGAAAGACGAAGAATTGTGGCATTTGACTAATATCAAGATAAACAATCACGTATCTTTTATAGAAATAATATAAACAGATTTTTTTCTTATTAGGCGGGGTGGGAGGGGGCGGGGGAAGCGGGCAGTAATGCCTGCAACCAATGAAGATCATATCTCGTATCTGATTGGCTGTTGTATTTGAGCTGTGATTCTTGACGGATATTAAGCACAACGAGCTTCGGCCACTTACGATGAGCTGCAGTGATATCGGTTACGGATATCTGCCGTCAGCTCAAAGAACACAGATTACAACTTTAAATCGAAACTTAACACTTTTTAAAACCTAATGCACAAAGACTTTATGATAAGGATATTTCGCATATTTTACGATGAAACATTACCAAGGTTATGCAATAGCCGTCACGCTGTTGGATTCCTAAGATAGTCAAGTAATTCGTTTAGCCCAGATGGTAACAGATATTAAAAGTTGGTGAAATAGATAGATAAGTCAGTTGCCATCCAAAGCATTTCATGAGTTCTTTGCAAATACCCAAATGTCCTTCAGAATATGTGCGCCTCTTCAGCGGAACCAAAAAGCCTTCTTTTTTTTTACAGATATAAATTTGGGTACTATAAAAGCCAAAAAGGATAAGAATTAATCAGTACTATTAAATAAACATACGCAACGCGGTTTAAACACTGCAAAAAAATGAAGGTCATTGTATAAAAATATAAATAAAAAACAAACATGAGGGTTAAGAACGTTTATTTCTAAAATAGTTCAGAACGTTTACTTTGAAAAGAGGTAAGAACATTTGCTACGAAAAGTAATAAGAACGTTTATAAAAAAAAAAGACTAAGAACGTTTACTTTGAAAAGGGCTAAAACATTTATTTTGATAAGAACGAAGACCATTTGATACGAAAATGGCTAAGAACGTTTATTTTGAAAAGGGCTAGGAACGTTTACTTTAAAAATGGCTAAGAACGTTTATTTTGAAAAGGACAAATAATGTTTGCAATGAAAAGGACAAAGAACGTTTTGCAATGAAAAGGGCGAAGAACGTTTATTTTGAAAAGAGCTTAGGACGCTTTCTCTGAAAAAGGTTAAGAACACTTACTTTGATATGGACTAAGAACGTTTATTTTGAAAAGGACAAAGAACGTTTGCAATGAAAAGGGCTAAGAACGTTTATTTTGAAAGGAGCTAGGAAAGTTTGCTATGATATGGGCTAATAACGCTTAATTTGAAAAGTGCTAACAACGTTTCCTATAATTTATTTTTTCTTTCTTCTCTCATTAAAATCGCATTGAAGCGCACGAGTCCAGACTTATTATGAATTGATAATGATAGACTTAGTAAGAAAACCATTAAAGCTTGCACGATCTTCCGAGATCACAATGAAGAATGCCAGGGGAAAATATTCATGGTATTTCCTCGACAACTTTGGAATGAATCCCCGAATGACAGTCATGATTACCGGCGGCAGATCCAGCACCACCCCGCCCTCTCTCCTCTCTACTCTTCTTCCTCTCCTCCTCCTCTCTCGTCTCTCCTGAATTGTGGGGAAGAATTTGTAAGGGAGATTAACGAATGAAAAAAAGGAAATATGCAACATATTGGCAGAACGATATAAGAGAGAATTCACCCCTAGAATTGATAATGAAGATAATGATATAGAAGTAAGGGATGAAAATAGTGAATATTTATCAGACATAGATATTAATGAAGCTGATATTGTGCAGGCTATTGATGAAATTAAATATGGAGCTGCAGCCGGGCCTGATGGTGTCCCTGCTATTTTGTTAAAGAAAGTAGTTCATTCTATCGCAGCCACTTGCAATATTATTAAGACAAAGTGTAGATACAGGCAAGGTTTATGATGAGCACAAATTAGCATATACTACCCCTACTTTCAAAAGTGGAACAAGACTAGTCGGCAAGTAAAATTATCAGGCCTGTTGAAGTCTAACATCACATATTATGAAAGTGTATGAAAGGGTAATGAAGAAAAATATTATGAAACATTTAATAAAAAATAATTTGTTTAATATCGGACATGGTTTCGTACCCGGAAAAAGTACACAAACCCAACTGTTAGTCCACCGTGAGAACATATACAAAAATATGAAAAGCGGGGGGGAAAATGAAACAGCCATGTGGTTTATGTAGACTTTGCAAAAGCTTTTGACAAGGTAGATCATAATATATTTAGCGAAGAAAATTAGAAAACATAATATAGTGGATAAAGTAGGAAGATGGTTAAAAGAATTTTTACACAACAGAAAACAGATAGTTATAGCAAACGATGAGAATCGATGAAGCTAAGGTAATATCCGGTGTGGCACAAGGTACGGTGTTAGCTGCATTACTGTTTATTATTATGATTGCAGACATAGACAGTAATGTTAGGACTCGGTAGTGAGTAGTTTCGCCGATGAAACAAGAATAAGTAGAGAAATGAACTTGTGATGAAGATAGGAACGCGCTACAAAGAGATCTTAACAAAGTATATGATTGGGCAGATAAATAGGATGGTATTTAACTCTGATAATTGAATTAATAATTATGGAGACAGAGAAAGCTAAAAATATGCATATGCAATAGGGGCCCTAATAATGAGACAATGACAAATAAGGAAGCAGTTAAAGACCTTGGTGTGATGATGAATAGGAACATGTTATGAAATGATCAATAGCAATTCTATTGGCAAAAATGTAAAGCAAAAAAAATGGGAATGTTGGTACGGCACTTCAAAACAAAAACAAGAAAAGCTGAAAACATGATTATGCTTTATAAACATATGTTCGTAAGTCCACTTGAATATTGGCAATATGAATATTGTCCGTTGGCAACCTAAGGGTTCATTACAACAATATACGTGCGATAAAAAAATAAAGTAACAAATATTTTAAAATTACTTAAATTATACATGAAATAACTTACCAGTCATTTTAACGAAAAGCCCCAGTTTTTCACTTACCCTGTAATAACAATTTAAAGACCACTATCCTCCTCCTCCTAGCATGACTTGATTTTTTACAGTTATGTCACAACATAGATTTTTTTTTT